>NW_026459965.1:0-54443 GCF_021730395.1 Mercenaria mercenaria | reverse complement strand
GATCCAACATGTTTATTGAAGTCTTATTTACTTGATTGATACAATAAATATATTTTGTGACATTTAATCATTTATAGATATCATAAAATGAATTAAAGATATCTTTACATAAAATCAAGGATTTTACAAAATAAAATTTCGAATATTTCAACGTATGTTTTTGATCTATCATTATTTTGATTTTAACATATCATCAATTTATTTTATGATATCACAAAAATTATTTTAAGATATCAATAAATCAGTTTAACATATTTCAAACTAACCTTGTTTTTATGATATCATTAATTTGATTTATGGATAAAAATCATTGATATGCAAAAGAATAATTTGTTTGATTTTAACTGATTTAATGACATCATAAACACAGTTTTAAGATACTGAAATATATTCTTTATTAAAATATCCGTACTTCATTTAATGATATCTTGAAAATCGAAGTTAACATATTTATCTTTATTTTCTTTAATGATAAAGTTAGTTTATTGATTTTTTTATAAATATCTTAAATGATATGATTTGCTCATTTTTTGCTACTTAAAATCATTTGATTTGGGTTTAACGCCGTTTTTCAAAAGTATTTTAGTTATGTAAAGGCAGGCAGTTAATGTATCCAGTGTTCCTGGATATCTATACCAGTACAAACCTGTCCTCCGCAAGTAATTGCCGACTTCCCCACATGAATCAGAGATTTAGGACGAATGATTGCAGACACAATCAATGTCTTTTATCAAATCATCATGGAGAAGATACGCCCCGCCCGGGGATCGAACTCACGGCCCCGCGATCGATAGATCTGCGCTTTAGCTACTTAGCTAAGGTTATATTATTAAAAAGGAAAAATCCAATAATTAACTGATGATGACACCAATGAATTTTGTGATATATCCATAAACGAATTTGTGATATCCACTACTGAATTGCATTTACACATAGATAAATTTAGGATAATTATCACGGTATAGTAAATAAATAGTAAAGACAAAAAATATACAACGGTTAATTATATATTTAAAGGCATTACAATAATCGGTTTGAAATAAAATTACTGAGTTAAACTCCATAATTACCAATATTTTCCTGTCGCGTTGAACAAAGGTATCAAACTTGACAACTTCTTTTTACAGTTTATATTGTCATCTTAATAGTGTTTACTATTTATACCAAACAGCTTTCGCTCTACTTGTCTCAACTTACCTAGATGCTATTAAAGCTGGAGAAGTTCCAAACATAGATGATGCTGTAACGGCTGTCACAAACATGGAAAATGAAAACATGGTAAATGCTGCAATTGAAGATTTTAGATGCAGTATTGAAAGAATTCAGCTGCCTGTACTAAAGCCTAAAGAATTTGAAGATATCTATAATGAACTGAAGCAAGTCTCATTATCACACTTCAGACAAGGCATGGTAAAAGTGTCTGCAATTCACAAGACACGTGCAATTGTAAGTGAAAATTATTTCTTTCTTTGGATATAGCAGTTATGTTTTCGAATTGACATGCAGACTTAATATATATACGTTGACTTGCGCATAGTAATCAAAATGACGCTTTAATACACATGTATATAAACAAGCTTAGATTCAGTTACATTTTGACAATTGGATGTCATCTTATTATTTCAATAGCTAGTCTAGCACAGAACAGACCTTCAGTAGGTAACCTTTCCTTCAGCATGAAAATATTCTCGGTAACATACCTAGATAAATAGTTTGATATTACTGCAAAAGACATTATCTTATTTGATTATTAACTCATAAGTCAGGTTTTCTGAGTCTCTAATGTAGGTAAATGATCAGGTCAAGGTCATTTATGTGTTTATACATTATAGTTGTTTCATCTTCTTTACATATTTGTGAAGTGTTGGTGGGTCATATTTACAATACTTTATTTCCAGTTTTTAGGGTGTTTCGGATTTATGATAATAAACATTGTCATAAAAATGGAATTGCTAGGCACTGAAGGTGCTTGGAAACTATCAAGAAAATAACAATGCCTAACATGTATAAAGATAAAAGATACTTTTTAATATATTAAATTTATAAATATCTGTTGGCTTTTTTTATTCATTTTACAGTATTGTTATGCTTAATGCAGCAATAAATAATAGATTTTCACCTAAATAGTCCTCTACATATAACCGGCATTGCTTTCCCGCGTTCTTTCAATGATGTTCAGGCTACAGTTACATTCCTCATGCATATTTTGCCTGTATTTACCAAACGAACATTTCAGCCTTTGGAAAATGAATTGTTTGTCTAGCATGTCAATACAAAATTTTGATAAGTATCCATTTATTGACTTCTTTGGTTCCTATTTACCTACGATCACTAGATACGCGACACGCACAAAAAGATACGAGTCAGTGTGTTCATTCTTGTATCAAAACCAGTTTTACTAAAATATCACGGTCGATCTTTAACTAATATTTCACAGGACGAAGTTGAAATTATTTGGAAGGCCAAGAGTGATGAAAACAGAGCCCTAGTAAGGAATTACTACCAGGAAAGCTTAAAAAACATGTATGATAGAACTGTAGGGAAGAACCTCGCCAGTAAAAAATACAGTACAGATGGTGGTAACGAATCATACAAACGTGATATGAACGCGATGATTGTAAATTACTTGTTGGAAACGGAGGGCAGTTGGGACAATGAAGTAAGTACAAACCTCAGTAATGAGTAAAATATAAATTCACCTCATGTCGGTTTTAAACAGACTCGACGATTAACTCTTATAAGACATTTATTCTCTCAAAACTCACATTCACATTTAACAGAGATAGCTTATGGCAGGATGACAGTCTGAACTGGTATTTTCTGTGCTCTAACTTTTACTCTTAACCCCGTATATTTGAATACTTATATACATTGTGTTTAACTATTTTATGTACACTTTACGTTTCTTGGGTTAATGCCATGATACGCTTCTTTTAATTCAGACATGAACATGAATTCTTACATTGTATAATATATGTTCAGCAATGTGTGATCAGAACATCCTGTCAGTTAAATATCCTTTCATTTCTTTAAAAGACTTCTTAATATATTAGCATTAAAACACTATATCATTGTGTACTTTACATTAATGTGTTTATGGTAAATAATGTATGATGCGATCAAAAATCAGACAGGATTATTTGCGCGTAGGCCATATTAAGAGAAGTACAGTGAAGGAAAACGCTAATAATTCTCAAGAGATTTAAAACTTTATCATGGTTTAATAGGTCGATGTTCCGTAACCGTGCTTAAAAATCACATGGCGTATACTCGGATGTTGATTAGACATTAATATTATTTTTTGTTTATTTCTTAATTTGACTTTTGCATTCTATCAGTGCTTGGTCGGAGTAGTGAAACCGTTGCTTTTCAGCTCACCAGAGCACAAGGTGCTCAAGGTGAGCTATTGTGACCGGTCAATGTCCGGCGTCCGTCGGCGTGCGTCATCCCGTCGTGCGTCGTGCGTCTTGCGTCAACATTTGCCTTGTGAACACTCTAGAAGCCACATTTGTGATCGAATCTTTATGAAACTTGGTCAGAAAGTTAGTTTTGATGATTTCTAGGTCAAGTTGGAAACTGGGTTATGTGGGGTCAGAAACTAGTTCTGTAGGTCAAATCAAAGGAAAAGCTTGTGATAACTCTACAGGCCACAATTGTGATATAATATTTATGAAGCCTAGTCAGAATATTTGTCTTGATGATTTCTAGGTCAAATTCGAATCTGAGTCATAGGGGGTCAAATTAAAGGAAACGTTTGTGAACACTTTAGAGGTTACCATTTTGACTCAGTCGTTATGAAACTTATGTTTGCTTTGATGAGATCTAGGTCAGATATGAAGCTGAGTCATGTAGGGTAAAAAAATTAGTCACCAGGTCAAATCAATGGGAAAGCTTGTCAACATTCTAGAGAGCACAATTTCAGTTTGAAACTCATGAGACTTAACCATAATGTTTGTCTTGATAATCTATAAGTCATATTCTAATCTGGGCCATGTGGGGTCAAAAACAAGGACACCCCGTCAAATCAAAGAAAAAGCTTGTGAGCACTCTAGAGGCCACAGCTGTGACCCAATCTCTATGAAACGTGCCCATAATGTTTATCTTGATGATTTCTAGTTCAAATTTGGAACTGGGTCATATGGGGGGTCTAAAACTAGGTCAGTTAACACTTTAGAGGCCACAATTGCGACTCAATCTTTATGAAATTTGGTCATAATGTTTATCTTGATGATCTCTAGGTCAGGTCTGAATCTTGGTCATGTGGTGTCACGAATTACGTCAGTAGGCCAGATCAAAGGAAAAGCTGGTGAACACTAGAAGCCACAGCTGTGACACAATCTTTATGAAATTTTGTCAGAATGTTTGACTTGATGATTTCTAGGTCAAATTCGAATCTGGGCTATTTTGGGTCAAAAAGTAGAACAGTAGGCCAAAGGAAATGCTTGTGAACACTAGAGGCCAGGGAGTTGTGACCCAATATTAATTAAACATTGTCTTGATGATTTCCAGATCGAATTCGAAACTGGATCATGTTGGGTCCAAAACTAGGCCTATAGGCCAGATCAAAGGAAAAGCTTGTAAACTCTCGAGAGGCCACAGTTGTGATTCAATATTAATGAAACATGGTCAGAATGTTTGTCTTGATGATTTCTAGGTCCAGATTTAATCTGGGTTATTTGGGGTCAAAAACTAGGTCACATATTCAAATCAAAGAAAGAGTTTGTGAACACTTTATAGGCAACAGTTCTGACTCAACCTATGAATATTTGTCAGAATGTTTGTCTTTATGATCTTCAGTTAAATTCGAAACTGGGTCATTTGGGGGTCAAACACAGGCCAGTAGACCAGCTAATCTCTGGTGAATAATAAAGGGCCATCATGACCCTCATGTTGTTTCAGTCTTTATGACAAAATACTATTTGTTGAATAATTATTATTTTCTGTTTAAAGATCATCTTAACGTGACATTGTATTATAATGATATGTTGTTATTTATGAATGACGATGTACTATGTACAAGTCTTTAATAAAATTCTGTTCTGTTCTGTTTTGACACGAGCCGATATTGCTCACAAGTAGCTTCCCTACCTTTAACAATACTTCTGAAAACTTTCAATAGACCCTTCGTTTTAGGAAAACACTAGCAGAAGGATAGGTTTTCGAAAAAGACAAAATAAACTGGAAACAACTAACTATAGTAGCCAGTTCTTAATAGACATTCGCGAATTAAAACTAATGGAGCGTGAATACCTTGTCTCGATTTCAAGGGGGGCATCAATGACTACATAATTTGGTTAACATATTACGTGTGACAAGTTAAACATGCTTATGATGGTGATAATGTCTGGTTTATTATGCCACCATTTTGCCGTGGGGTTATAGATTTCGCTTTGTCTTAGGTTCAAGGAATATGTAGGCAATAATTGATAACACATTTATGTTCGCCGGTACGGAGATTCATTTCCGGGACATCGATATAGTATAGAGACGTGACTTTAGAGTCGATACATGCTAAATCTGCTTAATATAATCCGATATTTAGCTATACAACTGACATATTTATGACATAGGCCGCTTGAATTTGAACATTACTGAACTACCGATCAGAAGTATAATATCGTCGGCAAGACAAGATGATACAAGGGGATCGGTGGTCTAGTGGATATGGTGTCGGCCACTCAATCCAGGGGTCGTGAATTCGTGCCCCACTTGGATCACAACCATGACTTTTCATAGGACATCAGTACCCTTTTTTCTTGGAAGCGGTCTTAGGAGTGGTTCAAATAAGCTTAAAGCTTTCATCACTGTCGAGCTAATTCGGTCTTAAATAAAAATGAGACAAGATAAAATTCTTATATTGTAATATTTTGACCAGATACGGGCTATATGCATACCTCATACATCCTGATTGGGCTCGTTATTTGTTCAAGCGTTAATGTGATATCATTTACAGCTTGTATCACGTATCAACAAAAGTATATTACTATACTTCAACAACGTTTCAGTTTCTGGAATTTGTAATTCTTTTCAGATCAAATATGTTTTAACCGTATTCCTGGAACACGAATCAGCCAATGAACGTGAAGTCGAACGCATGTCTGAAGACAGAAGGAAAGGTAAGTGCGATATACTGATTTAAACCTATGTATATTATATAATCATATATATATATAACTAACTGTCAATTGTCATGCACAATGTAACAATGCTTCGTTATGTAAATGTCGTGGTATTTAGAGGTGTTAAGGTGACTTTCATCAATGGAATAAAACAGATTGCAGGGTAAATATTGTTCTCGCTGGCCGAATAGGTCATACACCTTTGACTTATTATTATCTTATGCAAAGAGTGAAACGAGCATTAATGTATTTCCTGTCATGCATAACTTACTATGAGCCCCTAAGCTATGTGCCGCGTGTTTAAATAATGGCCGAATGGCACCTGGGGTCATCTTTCACCATCACACTCTGGAAGAAATCATGTGATCTATTTTGGTTCAGTGTTACCTTAAAAAAAAACAAAAATGCAAACAATTTAACAAATTTCAAATGGATGCATGGATTTTGCCCCACAGTGCTAATTATATTTTGAGGCTCGACTTTCAAAGAGTTGTCTAGAACAGTTTCTATCACAAGTATTTTTGCTGTTTAATGCAGATAGCATATTTCGTAAAAAAGGAATATAGAATACTTTTATTTGTATTCATTTCGATATTTGCTATATTTACAACAAATATTTAAACGCTATATTTGTTTTGCTTGAGAAATACTGGCGTTGTTTTTATTCAACGTGATTATCATATTGCCTGTTTGTGCCTCATCGACATAAAATAAAACCTTTTAAAAGGAATATTCGTTTTAAATCTAACTAAAATATATAAGCAACATCCAAATTGAGTACGTATAAGTTTTTTAAAGTATTTTCATTTCATCTAAAATAGAAAAAGCCGACACTTCACAGGTCGCTCAACACGAAAAAAAACGCAACCGTTGAAGGCTCGGTTTGATTGAGCCTGTTCATGGACGGTAGAGGAAATGCATGCTACCGTCCAGGCCCTCTAGCCCTCTAAATCTAATTTTCCTTCACCGATAACACAATATGTATTTATATGTCAAGATGTATTGGCAGTGATTTATTTTTTTATATGAAATAACTTCTGTTAGCGAGTACTATGCTCTACCTTTCTTTTATTTTGCAGACAAATTATTCAAAGTGAATGAAGCACTAAAACGCATTGACAATGATCTCAAGAATATATTAGAAACGGTGACAAAGCACACATGGAGTTACTTCAAGAAAACAGAGGCAGACATACATGACTATTTGCAAAAGCAAGAAAATATGATGCATGAATTGCAGACAGCAATTAGAACTAATGACGCGATCTTACGTACCTTAAAAGAAGAAAACCAGAAGCTTAAAGAGGAGTGCGAATACTTATTTGAACAAGCCAGACAGGAAGTAGATCTACTGAACCTAAAGTTAGAAGGCTAATTATAATCAAGATAAACAATAAAACAAATTGATCAGTTATGTTAAATCATGATTCAATAAACGAATAACATAACCATGCAATGCTAATTGTGACAAAATGAACTATATGAAATCAATTTGTTTGACACTAGAAAAAATATTGTTTTATTTTTGTAAATTTCTGTCTATAACAAAAATCTTACTCATGTATAAAATATACCATCGCAACTTCATGTAACCTTGAAAGCGTTAATCATTTTTGAGACGAAATGCCCTATAAAAAGTATATTTCTAATAGTTAAGACCATTTCTTTGAGACTGTTCTCTTGTTGACATCAAGTGATAACATGAAATCTTTCTGAGAAAGATGAGGAACATTTTGAAACGCTTTTTGAATTTGTAGTCTTATATTTATAAGCGCAGATCCTTAAAGAGTACTCTATAGTGTGGCATAATTATGATCTTGTATTCATTTAATTGTGTAAAACAAAAAGTATGAGGTTTTTCTATTATACTGATAACAAGGGCTGTTTCGAAATAAAATTACGCCTATCCCATAAAAGTATGCCCAATTTGCAGTCCCGGTATCATCCTGACTTGCTAACTACCTACACAATAAAATATGGAAGATTACTGTCCACGGGAAATCATCCTATGATGGTTCAAGACTGTAGGCAAGCAAATACCAAAAATAGTTATCGGACGGAAACTTTAAACTGTCTGAAGGACTTGTTACCTTGACTATCGTATTATTGACTCGCTCCTAAACATTAGAACCATGCACTTACCACAGGAAATTATCCTGCCATGTCTAAAAATAGTAGGCCAAATTTTTCTGTTATTCAGTTTCTCTGCGGGATCTTTTCGAAGTACTGAATTCACTATTAACTTGACCTTTCCATTTCTGGCCCTAAACAATATGTGGCATTTACTTGCCTTGGGTAGTCGTCCTATTAAGTTCAAGAACTGTAAACAAAAGAAAGTATTCTTTAGTAATTTCATGGAAATCGTTTATTAGGCTAAAGATCAAAGATCACTGTGGCCTTGACCTTTGACCTAATTCCTCCCTGTACGATATATTTCAGTAGCTGTCAACAGACAGTTATACTATGAAGTTTGATACTGTATGATAAAACACTATTTAGGTATTGTGTGAGAACGGTTTTCCAGCAGTTATGCCCATCAAGTATTGGTGAAATTAAGGTTACAGGACTGATATTACAGCTTGTATACAACGGAAAAATTCTACGTCATTTCTTTCTTTTTTATTTACCTTTTTAGCTGTTGACTATTTTTCTTCTGGATCTCTTTTCTTATTAATATGTGCTTCTGTAATACGCTAGAATTTTATTTAATTATACGCCTTATTTTGTAATATAACATATGACTGGGGACACTTATGTGGAGTGTACAAAATATCAACATAAACATGTAATTCTACTCAGGCGTATTTGGTTTCCAAACAATAGTCATCTTATTGTTTCCAATGTAATATGCATCTTATACGTATTTCTAGTTAAATGTGACTGGTTTAACATCTCTAATGTAGACCTTATATACATAAAACTGTACATTCGATCATCACATTGTCGGTCCTGGACCAAATTAAACAAATAAACAGCGATCGTCTACTTGTTGTCTCCGTCTTAATATATGGTTAAATATTAGAAAAACCAAAACTTTCTTTTGGAAATGTGTACAAATCCGATATAATATTTTTAAGCCAATTTTTTCCTGATATTTATATAAGCTTTCCGAAAATTTCAAAAGACATTTTGAATTTTAATGGCAGTATAACAAATGTTTGGTTAGCTGTTCTATTCATGATAGTTAAGGAGGTAGGTTACCTTGTTACCAGGGTAAATTCAATTTAGTTGAACCGCAGAAATTTTTTATATTTCGTGTAATATGATGTTTTAACTGCTACAATCTCAATTTCGTTTATCTCTGTCCCTTCAAGTTCAATTTTTATCCAGGTTTGAAGTACATGGCCCTCCACGGGTATTTTATATTAAAAGAAGAAGGAAAATACGGATATTTAACATTTTTCAGTGTATTTTTGTTTCATTGATATCCGTAGAAGTCTGCATAATTGATCAGTTTACTAGTATGCGCGTTAGCTTTCTAATATAAGCTTAAAATATATATGTCGCGGGGCTCGTGTTTCCATGATAACACATTTTCTCTCATTTTTAAACAACTATGTATAAAAACGGGGTTTTCGAACGGCTTCAATGCCATTCTGTTAATGACCAATATGGAATATTTGTGTAATATTATTAGCAAAATACCAAGCACTTTACATGGTACCCTATTTTTCTTAAAGTTTAAAGTAACCATGGCAACAGAGATGTTTAAACTAGCCTATATTTTGCTTTTTGTCGTAATTTCTTATAAAAAATATTTAATAAAATTATCTTTCGTGTTAATGTAGCTTTAAAACATATTATTTCTAACGTAAGTTATATTTTCGTGTTATTTGCATTTATTCAAACAAATTTCACAGCTTAAAATACTTACAGCATTACCCTTCGTCTGGCATTTTTCATGGAAAAATCGTTCGGCATGCTGCTATTATTCTCATGGATATTTTTGAAATGAAAATAAAAAGCAGAAGCTGTGTTCCTTAAATAGACCAGTATCAACGCTTTTGAATTTTAGATTTAGATACATAGGTCACGGGCTTCGTTTCCATGGTAACATCAATTCAATTTAAGAATCCACAATTTTCTACTGAAATTTGAACAGTTTTAGAGCTTAGTTTTAGTAAATAAGTAACAAACTATCAACGGAAACTAAAAATAGTTATTACAAATCAAACTGCCAGTTTTTTATTTGAAAATGGCCGTAACAAGTAACCTTTCACCCAACTATATTCCAAATAACATTGGTTACCATCATCCATTTTCTTACATTCCGAATAACATTTCAATATAACTACATAAAAGAAGCAAAATATTAATTATTATTCAGAGCAATAGACTCATATAGGATATTTCAGCATATAATGGCTGTAAGAAAATGCACAGAATTACTTACTTTCAAAATAAAGGCTATAAATTTTGCGCGGTAAATGCCACGTAACGTCATGACGTCAATGACGTCATTTTAAGGCAACATTGTTTTGAAGCGTTTCTGCGGCAATTTATTCATTATTTCTGCATTATTAAACCATAAAGCATCAGATCGGAGACAGGGTCTTGAATTGTTTTCAGTAGAATGGATATACAAACACATTTAGTTTGTCGTAAACGTCGTCGTAAATCGTCACGTTAGCTTCCGGTTTGACATGCGCACATACAAATATTAAGGTAACCTACCTCCTTAAGGTAAACCTTAAAATATTTTGTCGAAACTATAAATGACAGTCAGCCCACCAACGAACGATCAATTTTGCCCTTGGAATATTAAGTTAACGTTTTGTCGCATAAGAGATGGCATTAGTCACCACTGGTACGCATTATTTGATAAAGTTTATGTGTTATATATATATAATTGGTCTGGTATATTGTGGTGGTGATTTAGTTCGTATAAATTCTCTCTACTATATAATACTTTATAATGCGAACTTGTATCCTAGCGGATCTCACGTATGGGAAAGTCAACTGTTCTGAATATAATTATATCCCTTAATGCAAATGATTTACGTTACAAGAATGGCAGATTTCAATATGAAACATTTTGTCTGTTTCGGAAAAAGTAAAACATATGGAAAATAACCGGAGATCTGGAAATAATCATTCATAAGAAAATATAGAGATAGAATGTGAATATTACGACATCAAATCTTTTGGTTTTCATACGACCTTTTTATCTATCTACATGGTACTCCCAACAGTCAATATCTGACTATGACTGGGAGGCGTTTATGGGTTTATTAGAATGGAATGCGTCTTGTTCAAATGGAAAGGCGGGATGCGACTAGGAGATCATTTCCGCTCAATAAATTTAGTTTGAATAGCCTTATTGTAACCAGACTTGTTGTGCAGGTAAAAGACAAAAGATTAATTGAGTCACAGTCAGTGTCAAACTCATTTACATAATTAGGAACATGGAATGAGATAGTAAATTAGAGTAATGATTTTGTTTTTGTAGATAGCTTAGTCGGAGAAAGCAGCTCGGAATGCATTTCTGAGCCGCTAGAACCAAACTAAATATCAATGTATCTTTACTTAGACAAGAGGCACACATTTTTTATAAAGGACTTTAACCTTTAAACTGTTTCTTACAAGTTTAGGAAGATACATCAATTAGCCCATTAGAAGTGTATTAATTTTATTTTAAGGTCTTGGTCTGGATTGTCATATAAAGGGGCAAAACAAACTTTCGAAAATATGACAACACATATCCTACACTTATAGCCCCGCTTAGCTCAGTAGGTAGAGCGTTGGTCTACGGATCGCGGGGTCATGAGTTCGATCCTCGGGCGGGGCGTTTGTTCTCCGTGACTATTTGATAAACGACACTGAGTCTTAAATCATTAGTCCTCAACCACTAATGGATGTGGGGAAGTTGGCAGATATGTGCGGAGAACAGGTTTGAACTGGTACAGAATCCAGGAACACTGGTTATCTTAACTGCTCGCCGTTACATGACTGAAATACTGTTGACAAACGGCGTTAAACCTAAAACAAACAAACACTTATAGTTTCGTGAATATCAATAAATTATTTAGATGCCGTGTATTGGCTAATTCTACTTTTACCCAAAATGTCAAACCGAAGCCATTTATATAAACATGAGAGAAGACACAAGTATGGGTCATATGGCAATCTTGCAGTTTTCAATCTTTTCATCACTTTCCATAAACCAACATGACGGCTTCCTCACATGAAGGATTCTACGCCCCAAGTGAAGTTTGGACCGACATCAGTGAGGGACAAATGATTTAAAGTCAGCCACATATATTGCCAATCTCAACAGTCTTGAGTGACGAACAAAACAAAGATGACACATACTAATTTTGAAGAATATCTATGCAGTGGTTTATGTAAAAACGTAGTTTATTTCTTTATATACTGTAAATCACTTTATATTAGCGTGATCTTTATTTCGCGAAATCACTTACCCTGAATTATTTTGCGGATTTATGAATTCGCGGGTGGCGGGTCAGAAATTTAAATTTGCGAAAGTTCTTATCATATATTTGCGAAATTCCTATTCAAGAAGTCGTGATTACATTAATGCCAAAGTTTCCCTACCGTACCGAGTTCATGCACACTAAAGACTCGTTAAAATATGGCCCGTAACACTTATTTCATAACCGGTTAAGTTATTCACATGATAATTGTTTTTTTCAAAGTTTGTTACAGTCATTTCATAGATAATTGTAATTTCAATGGTTTGATAATGTGTGCGCTGATCCCTGTTGTTATCTAAACAATGTGTAAACATGAAATATCTTTAAAAATGATGGTCGGCGAATTGTAATAAGGAAAGAAGTTTATGAATTTTTCATCTAACATTCATCTTTCATCTAACATTTTTCAAATTGCAAAACTAAACACCGCACTTTAACAATTTAAATGGTTCTCTTTTAATTTTTCGCAAAGGTTTCGTAGGGTTGCAATTTTGTTTCGTTTATCCTTAGACGAATAATTACAGCAGTAGTTTGATGAAGATTCATGAAGCGGTTCATGAGAAGAGGTCATTAAACGTGTTTATATTTTTAGCTAAATTGGTCCCTATCCCCATTTGTAACAAAATAGCAGGAGATCTTACGATATTGTTACACATCGAGTTTGATAAAAATCCATTACATTTTAGTGGTTAATGCGAAGAAAGGCATATCTACTTTTAGCTATAGTGGTCCCTAATAGGGCCCAAGTTCCTATAGAAATAAATTTGGAAGAGGACCTTATAATGATGCTCCAGACCAAGTATGACAAAGATCCACCTGGCTGTTCATGAGACGCTGTATAAAGGTATTTCTAGTTTTAGCTCTAGCAGCCCCTAAAAGGGGTTAAATGTCCCAGCTGAACAAAGATGGCTGCGGGCCTAATAAAGATGCTACAAATCAAGTTTGATTAGAATACATGAGAAAAAATCAATTAAAGGATTTTTTTTATTTATTATTTATTTCTAAAATAGGCCAACTGATCCCGCTTTAACAAATGCATATTCGCTATTCATGAATCTCTGGACAATGACGTCACACCTATAAAAAAGTGAAGGTCAAGCAAAACATACAATTGTAATTATTTCAATATTTCTGTTTCATAAGCAAAGTTTGACCGTAGTCATATCACATAGATAAACTGTATGCAGCGTACCTTCATTTCAGTGTAATGAGATTCAGTCATTATATAGCATACATATAATAAAACAGATTTCAACTGAGTTCAATATTTGCATACCATACTAAAGAAAAATATTCATATATAATAGATCAGTTAAATAATTTATAACAAATATATCAAAGCAAACAAGTACTCATTTTAATATGCAATCTGAATAAGTCACAAAAGCAAGAAACCTTTTCATATACAGACGACAATTGTAACAAGGAAAATCTTTTAAAAAGCACTTCTCTACATAAAAGACTCTTATCACATCCTTATTCATGTGATACGCAGACCGTATTCAGCTCTTTCTTTAATTTGATATATGTTGGTATTTGAACAGGTTTTTATCATATTTATTAAACTTACTTATCATTTTGAGATATATCAATATTCTTGCTAAATATACAGAGCCAACGTTAGCTTTAAAACTGTGAACAGCGTCGTTTAGGATAAACGCTTTGTCTACATTTCACTCAGCGTAGCACAATCAACAGAGTGAAAGAAATTGACACTCTCGTCCAATCAGGCAGAGTGTTACATAAATCTTCCATTTTGATAAATTATCTATAATGCGTTATTAAGTAGCTTGATTTGCAAACTGAAGTCACGTGGCATAGGTAACGAAAACGAATTTAGACGGCGTCGCCGAAAAATATCAAATAAAAGATGATATGGATCATCCCCTCAGGCAACACGTGCTCTGCTTGTTTGACACATCTGTATTCTGTTAAACAAAAGAACAAAGTTTTCATGTTAGAAACAACCCTGTCAGCTGCATGTAAATCCAAACTTTAGCTCCTTGCGTAAATTATGTCTTCAAGCAGTATGATCTACATGAAATGTATTTCCGAGGATTTTTTTTTATTATACTTATTCAGAATTATTGAAATAAACTGAAATTCATTCAATTAACATTGTATACAGGCGGTCAGTATTCATTGCTGAACTTGGCCTTATTACGGACATTTTTTTCGGGTATTTATGTATGTTATGGAAGGGAATTTACGCGGATTGATGAATTCGCGATGCACCCGATTCGCGAAAAATAACGAAAATTAAAACACCGCGAATAATACCGGATTTACAGTATATATATATTTAACTCTGGCTTCCCTTGACAGTAGCCGATGTCCTCCCATTTAAGATGATCTTATTATCATCGTGCATAATACGTTTTAAAAAACAATCCATCTAGTGGCCATTTAAGGATGCCTTAGCTCTGGCGGGCCAGCGGCACTTTTAAAGACAAACACAACAATTTGGACATGTTTTAGAGGGAATCTTACAGAGGCTTAGTTTAGTGAACATCCATTATCTGGTTCATGAGAAAAAGTCGCTTAAATATTATTCTAATTTTAGATCAGGGGTCGCGCATTACCATTTGGACTTCAGAGATGACCTTACAAAGATTCTAAAGACCATGCGGGTTGAATATTCTTAGTTCACTAGAAATTGATTTAGTATTTCTGTATTTGCTGTAGTAGACTGAGCTTAACAATTTGAACAAAACTTCAGGTAGATCCATGCCAGGATACTACTGGCAAACTTTAGATATCGTGAACGTTGGGAGGCATTGAAAGACAATTTTCATTTCATTAAAGATTATTACGTGTGTAATTTTATAGTACCATGATAATTATGAATATCAGTGCATATAACGATAAGTGAGAATGGTGATAATAAACTTACAAACAAATCATGCTGCAAGTGCAATTTGTTTGTTATTTTCCGCATTGCAATTTTCAACTGTGTTGCTTAGTTTCATTACCGCTTTGTCCAAATGTCACTGATCAATTCTACCGGTGTTTTAAAGGCACTGACCTGCAGATCTTAACCCAACATCAAAGAGAAACGTTGATAAATCTTAAATTATTGCTAACTTTTGCTAACTGATTAGGTTATGCAGAAACAAGCAATACTTACTAGACATTAAAACATTAAATTAAATTTGTGAATAGTCGGATGGCGCCAAAACTTCTCAGGTATATATCTTACGCGAGTTATCTCATAAGTGGACATTCCAGCAGGAAATGAAATTCGATCTCAATAACGTGATCACAATGAAAGCAAAAATGGATTTCTTCTGATAAACCCATACATCTACTTTTTTCAATTATTAATTCGTGAGATGACATTCTAAAAGATACAATACTACGCCGGAATTTAACAATATCTATACAATATCTATGTATGTAAGGTAATTTTCAAAAACTCTTTGCTTAAACCCTTTATATAATACTAGTTTCTTATTGTTAACCATCTCAACGATCCTAGTTTATAGATACTGATCTTTTAACCTTGTGTATATTGTTTTAGGAACACTTTTGCATTATCTAATGCTTGTCTCTCACATATATATCCAAAGCTAACTATACAAATTATTTCTCAATGTAGTAACCCAGTTTTTATAACCAAGATGGTCCCAGTGTTTAAGCATATTGTATCATTTCTTTACCTATCTATCTTCAGGCATATTAACAATACGAATCCCAAATTATATACATCTCTTTGAAGCCCAAATATACAAAGGAAATCTAGCACAATCGCCTAAAACAGCAGCATTACAAGCATACAATGGTACATTCATATACCTTTTACATAAACACGTTCTATCAATCCCTGACTTCTAAGCTCTAAGGTTCTAAACCGTATAGTAAAACCGGAGATATCTTAGCATAAAAAAATCATAAAGAAAATGTTATAAGAAATTGCAAAATATAATACATACTTTTTAAAAGGGATACAAGTACTTTTTAGCTCTAAGTGCCACATGTTGAGACATTTTATACAATGACAAACTGTAGGTAAAATTTGAACCAAAACTAAAATAAAAGCATTTAGAGTTTCTATGCCTTTGACACATCCAGTTTTCTCTTTTTTTCTTTTGATAAAGTACCATCACGAATACGATGATTTTAGTTTTGTCAACATTAACTTTCAATTCCCACTCTAAATAGTACTGATGTAAGACATTAAGTTGTCTCTGTAACCCATTAACAGTATCAGATACTTAGGCCACATTATCATTAAACAGCAACAAGATTATTTCAACATCATTTGGTAAAAGGGATATGCCATGAATTCCACTACTTCTGATTACATTATCTGACTCATTAATAAATAAACAAAATAAAACTCGACACGAGCATATTTTCATTCTGCATTTTAAATGATAGTTTAGAAGCAAAAACTCGTAAAAGAATGTTCAAAATATCACCAAACTTCAATTTTAAAGTAAGATCATGCTAGATTAAGTCCAGTCCCTTTAATAACTAAAGAGTTAATATAAACTATACAGTGAACAAAACAAAACTAGAAGATAATGTGAACGGTAACGGTCTGTTTCCCGGCAAAGTGTTTTGCTGAGAGCAATATTTTATGTCCCGTTCGATTGGAAACAATATTAAAGGCGACATATACCAATCAGATATGTCATCTCTGAAGTTCATTTGGAGTCGTGTCGCCAGTCTGAGTTCCACGAGGGAACAGATTTACGACTTAATACTTATTGACATGTAGCAGTCACTTTTGTTGCTGTTGCTGTTACAAACAAATATCGGCGCTGTTGTTCATTTTTGTACTGATGTGTCGCAAAACCCTTGAAATAAAGCTTTTCCATAAAAAAATAAATATAAAAAATAAAAAAGGCAGAAGCAGATACTGTGGAGAATTATATTCGTTTCAATATGTTCTGACCTTTGTCCGAATCACATCAATAAAATTGTATGATATTGAAATAGTGTATGATATGTTTAACGTACGGTATTTAGACGTGTTTTTGCGCTTATAAACATTATTTTTCTTCTTTTATTCTCCTTTAAATTTATTATTTTCGTATTTGGTGAAGATTGTGATAGAGCTACGATTAGTAAGGACACAATGGGTCGTGCACTGTAAGATACGTAACGTAGGGTCAAAAATGTGCCTGATATTAAACAAACGCCACTAATACTTTCTAGAAGTTATGTCAATCCTTTTAGAAAAGTAAAAGGTATGGTTTCTATCAGTATAAAAGCAAGTCAAAATATAGGTTACTCAAACAGACCAACGTCCTGTGTTAAAAAAATCACAAAAGGCAATGCAAAAATCTTACAATGTTAATATACAGTCCCTGGCTAACAAAATTTGTTCCTCCGCGTTACCACCGGCAACGACAAATAAAAAAAAAATAAAAAAAAAATAAAATAAAAAAAAAAATAATAAAACAGTTTTCAGTTTCACCGGCACACATTTTAATCCTGCGCGGAAAATTGCAATGGTTTCTTTATTTTATCTCTTTATACGACTACTAAAGAGTGTGATGAGTCGCGATGACTTTGTAATATCATTGTGAAATCAAACCAACAAAATTTAATAAGAATCTGTCAGAAGTGTCAACTATATAAAGATTTAAAATAAATGAGCGAGTTTGGATGACCCATAACTTTTTCGGTAGGTTTGTTTTCAGGAATTCAAATAATCATGGTAGCGGATCATCTAAAAACATCGTTTTCTAAGTTATTTCCAACTCATCACATAGGAAGAGATGTAGCTTTAAAATGTGTCTAACATATCCAACTTTGGCCGAGCATTTTGCTGCTGAGTGAAACGTTTGCACATCATTTGAAGGAATATAACTTCGATGAGGACATTTCAAAGGACATAAGAGATTGGTAAATGATTATCTATAACCGTAAATAAGTTTAAACATTGTCAATTATGTGACACTACCATAAGTATAGAACGTACAAAAACAAAGTGTAATAGTATGGTGCGCTACACAGTTGTAAAAGGTAAAGAAACAAACAAATTCAATGAATGAACACCCCTCCGAATAAAATGTTTAGTGAATGAGTGGACTAAAAATTTGAAAGATATAGATTATCCAAAGAAGGACGTGAGGAAAAAACAACAGCAACAGCAATACCCACTAAGTAATAAACCAACGTAATTGTAAATATATAACACCTGTATTAAAATCTTCTAGTTTGTTTTAAACTGTGACTTTCACGACCCCATGCGGAATAAAATGATGTTTGTTGCGTTTCATTCAATGTACATCTTAGTCCTACCTCATCATTCAAGTTTCATATAGCGTCCACTTTCCTGAATAGACATTTAATGGTCTTGTATTTATAGAGACCAATCTGTAGTTAACTCTATTCCTAAATATTTCAAGAATTCAGAAATACCTGTTATCTGTTACAAATATAATAAACCGGTTAGAAACGTTATATTTAATTACAATCAAATTGTCTCGGATTTAGATATAGAACGTAATGTTCCAAATAGTTGTAACTGTAAAGAATCTAAATACTGTTACCAACAAGCTGGCCATGTCATAACGGGTAATTTTAAGATTTTTAATGATAAAAGAATCAGAAATATTTTTTCCAAAGGTCAAAAATAAAGAATTCCCTCGTCCATTAACTTTGAAAAATGTCTCTCTGAAAAAACTCTGAAAATGCAGATCAGAACGCTCTCACTGAATGGAAAAAGAATATATTAAAAATCATTAGAACTCGAGTTAAATTTTATGAATCAAATCCTTCCTAAGGCTTATTACCTCCTAAACCCAAGTTTTCACTTCGAAGTTTAAAGAAAGACTTATGCAAGATACATACGAATTTTGTTTTCACTCCTGCAGACTAAGCTTCTAATAATATTATTATTATATGACGCATTTATTACACAGAAGTATTACAAAAGTAACTGAAACATACAAAAACTTACCAGTTATCACAACTAGATGAGGAAACTATTGCAAAAAGTTATGCAAATCATTGTCTAAATTTTAATGTCGTACTTGTCGACAGTCAAATGAAGCTCCCTACTCTTTAGTGGGTCCCTAAACTTCACAAAACTCTATATAAAGCTCGATTCATTGCAAATTCAACCTTATGCACTACAAAAAACATTTCTGTAGCTTTGACTTCCTGTCTTACTACAATTAAAGACCACGTACAGAAGTATTGCTCCAAGGTTTATGAGAACTCGGGTGTTAATCTGTTTTGGTCCATCAATAACTCTGGACACGGTGCACAATCACGTGGTCTATGACGTCATGCTGTAGGTATCGCGCCAAGCAATTTCTGTCAATAAAGCGTCGATTCAAGAAGAAAATTCGTCGTAAGTATTTTGTTACGAATTTTTGGAAAATGTCTTTAGTAGGTTAAAAGTCCGTTTATAAATGCGTACCTCCGATCATACTGTGTCTGCTTTAGTTTGGCTGGAAAACGGGACAAACTGACCAAAATCTCAAAATCGCTCTTGCTATCGCTCCAAGCTGATTCCAGAACCGCATTAAAACCAGCTTTCTCTTGCTGAATTCTCCAGATGGCCATTTTTGTTTGTTACTTTTTGTCTCAAAACAGCCGCTGATAGATTATTTTTCACGTTAAAGGTGTTATTTTCATGTAAACCCAAAGATAAAAATGTTTGCTATTGCGACAAGTTCTGAAAGATAATTGATATCGCAACAAGCTTAAAAAGTATGCTCTAGCAGGTAGTTTTAAAAGAAAAATGCTATCGCAACAAACTGAAGTATTTATGTGCGACGACGGCTTGAAAGGTTTGAGCGTGATTTTCAGGATAAATCAAAGGCTTTGAAGCAAAATAAATATGTTTATGTGTTAATGTAGAGCGGTATTTCCGCGAGGCTATTATTATCATGTTACAAGATTAAAGGTTAGTCTTCAAAGAAGACTAATAAAACATATACAGTTCTTATGTTTGTAAGTTATTCTGTGATTTACAACGATTTGATTAATGACAGTATTTTGTAGTTCAAAGTATAAGTTTTGTTGTGTAGTCATTAAATACAGTCACAATTGGCCAGACGTCAACAATCCGTCTAATACATCGTCCACTCACATGCACACTTGAACACACACACGCTTGAAAAATCGCCCATGCCCTTGCACTACTTCCCAACATGGCCGAAATGCATATACATGTAGGTATCAAAACTTCTAAAAATTGCATTAGATCTCGTTTAATTGAGGTAAAAAAAAAAAAAAAAAAAAAAAAAAAAAACATAAAAATGCCTTTATTTGCCGCCATTTAATATATATATATATAAACATATCATTTTAAGCCATGAGTGCAGTTTATTTCGTTTATTTCCGGGTGTATAATATTTTTATAACGGAAATATCTATAAGTGTAAGCAATATATGATGGAATTCACTGGTTGAAAATTACTTTACTCAGCCTTCTTTAACAAACAAACAAATTGACGCCATACTTCTTTTAATGCGAAATCAGAATTACGGGATTGAGAAGTATTAACTATTTTCAGAAAAGAAAACGTACTGTTGATATATTAAGCCTTGCTCACTTTATTTACAGATAAACATTGGGTCTTTAAGAAAAACAAGCTAAAGCGATCAATAGCTAAACTATTCTGGCATTATTTTGCAAAGAAAATATAAAATGAATGTTCAGAAAATTCATTCCACTTCTTCAGTAGCTAAAAATAAAGTGGACATATACACACCTTTAAAATTGTGGGAATTGTAATACAGAGGAAATAGTTTGCAATCGATACAACTATGCTTCGACATGTGGAGCAGTTACTGGAAAAATTATTTTGAAGTTTCGAAATGTAAAATTTTAATATCGAATGTTACATTCACATTCATTGGCAAAGCTGGTGTAAGCGTCTAATGTTATCCGAAATCCATCATTACAGAAATAATATACATATTTCAGATACAATGTACTATAAACACATCTTTTACAAATGTAAAAGTTCTTTTAGCACATTATGAACTATTGTTTCAGAAAAAACAGGATTTCTTACTTTCAATGTAGAGACAAGGTATATGTAAACCAAATATTCATTGGAACGAATTTTCGGGAAATGATGTGTAATAACTAAAATTTCCAACATACAAAATTTCTTCGAACTTGGTCTATTGACTCATGACAATGTCTAAAATAGAATTCTGAAAGAAACGTCCTATGTCAGCAGCCTTGAATTTTTAGTCGAAAGGCAGTCAAGTAACACGCAAGCATGCTGTGTATCATCAGTTGTCGAATCCAATTCTAACGATCGGAGGGATCATAGTTTGCTTTCATTCTGCCTTGCACTGCTGTCCCATCGAACACAAAGGGGTCCCATTTAACAGCATTCCTGTCTAGGCTCACTTTAGCTACATTTTTCATGCATAAGACCCTAGTTCTCTCTGAGCGATCAAAGTCGTGGTCCCTGTAACAGGCAAAATGACAAAAACTGGTAAAGTCTTATAAGATCAAAGATGACTTATTATAAATGCAGAAGTGACATGTCGTGTGCCCGCTATAACATGTCGCCACGTATTTAACCCACCCCCCTCCCCTCAAAATAAAAAAAAAAAAAAAAACAACAAATGAATACATGCATGTACTGCTTACGACCTTGCCAAGGGCGTTGATAGTTTTGTTTTACTCATAATTCGTTATGAACTGACTCAAATCGAATGTTGGTTTTGTTTGTCTATTTGTCGACGGATCTCTTCAGAGTTTATTCAGTTATTTTGTAACACGACGGCGTTTCCTATGAAGTATGTTTGTTTTGTCGGTGTAAAGGTTATTTCAGTGAGTTTACAGACTAGAATTTCCCCTATTATTATCATTATTGATAATTATAATGATATTATTATTATTATTATTATTAACAATATTATTATTATTAATGAATATAGGTTATTACCTGTCTTCCAATGTACAACGCTTATTAGTGGGCACACGTTGTATGGATTTGTCATCTGCTCGTTGCACATATTTGTCCACCAGATTGCAAACAGTCTTCCGGCTAGTTCGATAGTAAAAGGACCTGTAAAATAAGAATAGCACGTATACTCCAATGTCATATTTTCTCAAAATAAAAGTATCAAATATTTCATTTAGCATTTGCATTATCATTTGACCAGTTTCGGTTTAGGTGAAAGAGTGATATGCGTTGATTTACATATGAATACTGATGGGAAAACTGACTTAAAATAAGAATATCATTTCAGCTTGTTGCGATATCATTTATCTTCCAGAACTTGCCGCAATAGCATACTTTTTTATCTTTGATTTCACCTGAAAATAACACCTCTAACGTGAAAATTAATCTACCAGCGGCTGTTTTGAGACACGAACTAAAACGGCCATCTGGAGAATTCAGCAAGAGAAAGCTGGTTTTAATGCGGTTCTGGAATCAGCTTGGAGCGATAGCAAAGCGATTTTGAGATTTTGGTCAGTTTGTCCCGTTTTCCAGCCAAACTAAAGCAGACACGGACAGATGCTGTGTGATCGGAGGTAAGCATTTATAAACGGACTTGCAACATACTAAAGACATTTTCCAAAAATTCGTAACAAAATACTTACGACGAATTTTCTTCTTGAATCGACGCTTTGATGATAAAAATTGCTTGGAGCGATACCTACGGCGTGACATCACTGACCACGTGATTGTGCACCGTGTCTGGAGATGTTATCAAAAAGCTAAAAAACAAACACTTCAAATGTTCGAAGATAAGTACTTATGAGTTTTCTACTCTTTATACTAATTTACCACATAATCTTATTAAAGACAAACTAGTAGCTTTAATTGAGAAAACGTTTGCAAGAGAAGAGGCTTGCAATGAAACTAGAGCATTCTTTTCTAACAGTGCATTCAAGAGTTACAACCTATGGAGTTGTGATCAGGTTTGTGAAGCTCTAAAGTTCCTACTAGATAATATATTCATCAAATTTGGCAATAAAACTTACAGACAAGTAATTGGTATTCCGATGGGAACCAACTACACCCCCCTCATTGCTGATTTACTCTTATACTGTTATGAACGAGATTGATTTCATGCTTCGTTTATCCACTAAGACACAATTTTTGAAATTATTGAAGCTTTTAATGGAACCTCAAGGTATCTTGATGTTTTTTTTTTTAAATATGGACAACCAATATTTTTAAGAAATGGTTATATATATTTACCCTAAAGAGTTACAGCTTAACAAGGCTAATACTTAAGATTTTGAAGCGTCATTTCTGGATTTAAATTTAAGAATTGTGAATAATAATCTAGAAACGAAAATATATGATAAAAGGGCCGATTTTTATTTTTAATTTTGAAATTGTCAACTTTCCTCATCTTGATGGAGATGTCCCTCGGGCAACATCATACGGTGTCTATAGTTAACAGCTTATTCGTTTTGCAAGAGCTTGCTTAAAGATGGACGATTTTAATGACAGAAAGCTTCATATCGCCAAGAAATTGTTACAACAGGGTTACCGTTATCATAAGCTACGGAAAGCTTTTAGTAAATTTTACTACAGATCGTCTGAACTCTTAGAAAAATACAATACGACCCTTAAAACAATTCTAAAACTTGGACTTACTCACCCGGAATACTATGGAGATGTAGTTTATAAAATTCGGAAAATGAAACATACCCCTTATTTTAATCATTTTTTTGTTAAATTGGTTAAAAAGTTTATCAAAAGAGGATACGATGCGAAAATCGTGAAGTACAGTGCATGTTTAGTCATTGACCCGTCTACAGCTGATTGCTACGCTTCCCTATTTGATGGTGCGATGACTAATAAAGTGCAGGTTTCCATGATGCTTTTCTCCTTAATCTTACATACAACGTACGGAGGGAGTTGATTTTTGTCTTACAGTTTTCTTAGTCGTGCCCTTAAAAGTTTGGCTCTTGTTGCTCTGACTTCAGACAAGCTGTTGAGTACCTTGTCCAGCTGACACTTTGACAGAATATCAAGATCAAGTTTGATTTTTTTCAAAAACTATGTCACTGTGATGAATCGTAGAAAAAAACTTAATTTTACTCTAGAAGTCAAATTTTCTACATGATTTACCTGCAACCTGGTCAGAATGTTGGTGTGTAGGAAGTCCGTGTCATTTGTAAACCTACTCACTTAGGCGTATAATCAAGGTGACTTGGTCAAATTATAGACTATAGAAATCAATTTTTGACTGGCTACTCAGTACAGAATACACATCTCTGGAGTGCTTAAAGGGTTTTGAAGAACAAAAATAAAACCAACAACTATTTTGCAATTTCATAACTGAAAATGAATTTGTTTCACTCTGAAAATAAATCTGGCCGTTGATCAATTTCTCAAAGAAAATGATGAGCAAACTTAATTGTTTGGCTAAAAGAAAAATCCCAGTTCTCACAGGCAGGAGGTTAAATAGTAAATCTTTCAAGCACTAGCGCTACGAGCACTTTAACAGAAACATCAATTATTGCAGAAATGTATATATGGCAAGTGTTCTTATAAGGAAATGTTTAGCTTTCATTAAGTATATTTATGAAAGGTCCAACTGAAATACCCGCACGGAAATGAGAAATACCAGCAAGCTGCTAAGGCACTCTCCACAAATTAGGTAATATGTATTATATATGTTACGAGAAGTCACGCCCGTTGGTGACCTTTCACAAACATATTTAGTTAATCAAATCTTGTCATGCAGGGAACAAAACAGATATCCCGCCATTTGCTCTTGCCAATATCCTAAAAAATACTGAATGTACTTTCTTGATTTGAAACATACATTTAGATCAACACGTTGTTTATAACATAAATGCAAAAGCATCGAAGATATAATTTTATTCGTTTAACTACTACAAAGTCACAGAAATACTCAGAATATTGTGCTTTAGAAAACGACTGAATACCATTAAAAAGAATACAGAGGAAAATATTTTGATAAATAACAGAAAATGTATAAATATCGTGCAACTATTGTTTTTGACAGGATATGAAAACGACATTTTTTTGTTTTTGCTGTCATTTTACTCCCTCATAAAGTTTATCGCTAATTTGTAAATTCTAGACACTTCAATCCATAGTGTGTTTTTGTTACTTTTCAAAAATGTGTCTAAGTCGTAAAATGCCGGAATATATTTTTATGATGCTCTTCCTTTGATTTTGTTCAAAATGGAAGTATTGTTCTAAGAGTACGTTAATACTTCTAAACTAAATACATACTACAGGAAAGATATAATTATGCTGGACTAAACATCAACCAGGGCCCAGTTGTTCGAAACTTTAACAGTTGGTTAAGCTAACAGTCGATTAACTTTTAAAGTAATATTCCGACATTTTAGAAAACTTAGAAAAACAAATGTATGACTTGAGGATTATGAACACTAAAACGTCTTTAGGGTAAAAGTAAAACATCGTACTAGCGTTTCCCACCAAGACTAGTATTTTTAATCAAAATTTAACAGGTGATTACTTTAACAGTCTGTTAAAGTTTCGAACAACTGGGCCCAGATGGTGCCTATAATTTATGATAAAAGAAATATTGTTTTCTTATGACTATTAGGTTATTTCTAAATAAAAGATTTTCAGAACCATACTTAAATTTTATTTGTTTTAATGTTGGGATTAACGCCACACCAACACAATTATAGGTCATATGGCGACATTCCAGTTTCTTATGGTTGAGAAAGACCCAAGGTGCCCCTCTGTCCATTATTTCATCATGAGCGGGCACCTTGGTGGAACACCGACCTTCCGTAAGCCAGCCGGATGGCTTCCTCACGTGAAAAATGCAACGCCTCAAGTGAGGCTCGAGAAGCCACATCGGCGAGGGACAAGTCGTTCGAAGTCAGCTACCTTAACCACTCGGCAACGAGGACCCCTTAAGTTTTCAAATTATGTTTTCACAGAAAGTGTCTTTTTTTGAGACTGTACAATGCTCCTTATTGATAACGCTCACGTCGTGTGTACCTAACATCCGCATGAAGCTCCCTGGTAGCGTCATACGAGGACATGCACATATCATTTTGCGCTACGGTAAAATCACCCTAACTCAATCGCAATCAACATCATTTTAATAAACCCATGATAAACTGCATCACCATGCTTCATCGTCGTCGTTTTCGTAATAATAATCACTATGGTTACTCCTTCTGGGATAATTTTTCAAGTTTGAAATTTACTGGAGTCATATCTATATATCTATTTTGAATTGATTTTTGTTTTTCAACGTTCAGAATTAAATTGCATGTGGGGTCATTTTTCAATGGATCAAAATGTCGTGTTACACTGGTATGTGTCGTTCTCGACACCATATCTTGCATTTCTGACCCCAAAAACAAAAATCTCGACAGAACCCAGTTAGATTATGTTTGTCACCCAAGTGCCCACGACGGTATGGAGCAACGCTAGTCTGTACGATACGATGCGCTTTATTGTGCCTTTGCACGTCGTGTCGTACCGTCGCTCACCTCGTCTCGTCTACTTATTCAATTACATACCATTCAGATTTAATCAACTTATATGACCTCATATAAGCTTAAAGGCATTAAATTGACCCATCTACAGATTCTAGCCTGGCTGATCAGAACTTGCATTATATTACTGACCATATCTTAAATGTTTTTGACTTGGTTCTAGCCCCTCTGACCAGGATATATACTACATTGACGTGCAGGTATAGAAAAAGAAGTAGTAATGGAAGATGGTGATTATGATGTGTTTTTTTTATTAGTACGTGTTGTTCTTGTTCAGGCTAGGATATTAGCTTAGCTTAAAAAGGATTATTTTTATTTTATCATCATCATCATCACCGTCATCATCAATTATATCTTGTTCTGATTCAAGCTGGGAGCTTTATTGTAGACGGTGTATACTGCCCCTCCGTAACTAGCTTCCGGGGAACATTATTCAGATGGGAGCTTCATGTGTTGAAACAACTGAAGCTCATCAGGGAGCGTTATTCGGAGGGAGCGTTAACCGGTCCAATAGTGCTTACACTATGTGTACAGAAAATGCTTAGACAGCAGCATCGTGGATAGTCTGATAATTTACACAAGAGTCTAAATTTCTACTTTTGTAGGGAGTTATTTGCTCTTTGGTGACGTTAAAGCCAGATGTAATTATGTAAACATTCAACATGAATCTGAATTTGTTATGTATAGTCATTACAATGATACTGCAGCTTCGGCAAACCCGTTTAGAAGTTGTTTCTGAATTGCGACGGAAACATGACGATACCCTAGCTGTCTGATCTATATTTTCCTTAATCAGGTTTTTCCCGGATTCCACTTTAAGTATAAAACATAACATTGATATTTTACATCAAAATACCTTGATAAGTTTTGAACCTATCGTCTGAAAACGATTTTCTTTGGGTATTCTTCATATTAAATTTGACACCACTTTTTAAAAAAATCAATTTTAACCCTTACACTGCTAAATTTCTATAATGAACTTGTCCGTCTTTCAATTTGGACAGTACCATATTAGCTGTAAAAAGGGGTGCGCACCAAAAAGATACTGACTGAATGGCGAACAGTGCAGACCATGACCAGACTGCACGGATGTGCAGGCTGATCATCATATACACTGGTCGCAAAGGCAGATTCAATCGTGTCCAGCATGATAAGGGTTAAGTTTGTGAACGGATAAGTATAAAACTTTCAGACTACCTTAGTTAGCATTGGAGCAATATTTCCATCTAAAACTTGAAGGAGTAAAACTTCAGGAACAGAATTTTTAGAATGTGATATTGTCTGTTTAGCCATAAAATTGACATTATTAAAGATTATTAAATATTCAAAACGATCCTACCGCCACCAAAAAGACCCATAGAATGATGTGTAGTTTGTGTCTGGACTTATGGAAAATAAAACCACAATTCACGAGAACTCTAGACGAATCAAATAATAGATGATTTGCACTACATAAACCAAATGAAACTTATATTTCATAACCATCCAAGAGATTTGGCACACTTTTTGTTTACGGTTATCTTATTATCTTCTCAGTTCTTCATTATTCTTGTTCATATAATTATATTCCACCTTCATTTCCTAACACGGAAAATGAACATAATGAGAAACAACAACCAAGTTCAAATCCATGGTTCATTAAAATGCTTGTTACACTTAGCTCCCAAAAATGAAATCCCTTTTTATATTCTTGGAAATAGTCAGAGTCATCAAATAATCAATTTTTAATTCAAGTGTAAATTCATTAATATTTCAGTTATTGCCATGCGTGATAGAACTCGTCCCTACCGGTAAAGAAAATGAAAAAATGCAGAAAGCTATTGTGAGTGATATTTCCATCAGTCAAATATATTCTTACTTCACATCAGAGCTTTGATTATTAGCAGACACTCAATTTTGGGTAAAAGGTGACCACTTTGCGGAAAATGTACCTATAATTATGCTTGAATTAAAGTATGTTAAGCTAATTCTAGTTAACACGACCCAATTCATTTTCCTATTAAACAAAGAAGGCTGAAAGTGTGTGTTATTCTAATATGCTTGTTTCTGTTAAAACACGCTTATGCTTAATGACGCCTCGTTAACGTGCGATGGCGTCAATGTTTTTGTTGCGGCCAAGAAAGAGCGTTACTATATTTTATGTACTGTTTTAGATTACGGGCATATTAGAATCGAAATGATGTATAGAAAAATCGTGTTTTACCTAAATGAATACAAATGTCATGTAAATTCGGTTATACGTCGCCAGAATAATTCACTCGGGCTACGCACTCGTGAAATTATTCCGCGGACGTATAACCTCTTTCCAGTGTATTAATAATGTTAAAACACGGTTTTTCTATATATTATTTCTTAATTCTAATATGCTTTTCTCTGTTAAAACACTCTTACGTTAGAATGAAGTCACATTAACGTGCGGTGACGTCAAGGTTTTTGTTGCGGCCAAGAAAGAGCGCTACTATACTTTATCTACGTTATAGATAGAGTTTATGAAGTGAATTCTTCGTGAAAAAGAAATCGACAGGGAGAGAAACGGAGCGAAGCTATCTGACATAGTGTGAAATCTACGTTAGACCAATCAGAATTGCTGAGTCAGTCGTGTCGACGCTCTTCAGCGTGTAGAGCTGTTCTTCGAAAATTATTGCTACAGTCACATTGGTCTTCAGGGATAAGAAGCCACATTTTTTGAAAAATAACTTACTCTGATTGGTCCAAAAAGTAGGTTGCACACTTTTGTTTTAGATAAAGGGCATATTAGAATCGAAATAATTTATAGCAAAACTGTGTTTTAATATAACACTATTTATATACTCGGGCGGTAATACGTCGTACAAATAATTTCACTCGGGCTGCGCCCTCGTGAAATTATTACACCCGACGTATAACCGCCCATCGTGCATAAATAGTATTAAAACACTCTTTTGCTATAAATTATGTCTTAATCATACAACACTTTCATTTTTCTGACGTCACAGTTATTACGTCATAGCGTCAAACGGTATAGCGGCGCGCTTGAAAAAAACAACAGCAACAACAAAACAAACGGAAAACAGGCAAATATTTAAAAATAATATCTCATTTAGTATTTTGGTCTTGAATAAAATAATTGATTGTCATTCAGATGCGTATTATTAGATCTAGCGCAATGACGCCTTATCTCGAAAGGTCCGTAACTTCGGCACTTATATATAGATCTATATAAATACATGCTAATTGCTTTGTTTCATTTAACACTTTGATTGACAATCTGATGACGTCAAAAATGCATTGAAATTTTACTTTGCAATGTTTTGCAGAAAATTCCAAGAACCGCAAAAAATCCCTTCTTACGGAAGCTGATAAGGAGCACACATAAAAGAGGTAAGAAGGCGGTTTTACTTTAACTTAATTTTGTATTGTATATATCTTAAACACCTTATCTGATGTTGTTTTTGGTCATTGAATGTCCGGGTCGTGTCTCTTGTCCAATTTGACCTTGATGCCCGGGATGTCGAAATTAGGAATCCAAATATCGTCAAGCTCCTAACTTCGACATGTTTTGATACGATTTATATACTACTAAAAACGCAAATTTGACAACCGCCAGTCGAGTGGTCTAGGGCGCCCTACATATTTATTTTCCGTTTTGATGCGGTCTTTGGTTCGAAACCCAATCTTCTTAATATTTTTTTTATTGTTTTATTATATATATATATTTTCAGGTTTTCCATTGGTTGGTTGAAATTCTATTGTTCGAGATACTTTTTTTAATATACATTTGTATATCTTTTCTGTAACTAAACAAGAGATCTATTTTTTTGTAATTAGGCCTACATATACTTAGTTATTTGTTGACTATTATTTGAATCATTGAATGTGAATTATTCAAAGCTTTTTATGATTTTTACGTACAGTTACAAACATGTCCAAGCAAGCTGGTGCTGCAAAATATCGACAGTATTCACTATCAAAGGTGGCTACTGCGGTCTCCATGGTTGAGAGTCGAACTATGACAAAGCGGAAAGCTGCAATAACTTATGATATCCAAAGAACAACCTTAATTGATAAACTTAGTGGAAAAGCACCCCTTGGTGCAAAGCCCGGGAAGCCATGCGTACTCACGGAGGCTGAGGAAGTTGTTTTGGTAGATTACGTCAAACTCATGTCGTCTATTGGCTATCCCCTGAAGCGTCAAGAACTTTGTTATGAAGTATAGAAGGTCCTTGACCATGATGGCCGGAAAACGCCGTTTAAGGACAATCTCCCGGGTAAACGCTGGTATCAGTTATTTACCAAAAGACACACAGACTTAAGTGAACGCCGTGCCATGGCTTTAGGCCACCAGAGGTCGCATATAAACTTTAAAATGATTAGCGGTTGGTTCAAGGCACAGGGCATCGCCAGATGTGGAGCCAAGACAACTGTCGATGTCCTGACTAATCCGGAGGGAGTGGCCCTGCAAAGGCTGGGTCGACGAGGATGGGCCATGCAGACTTCCAACGACTGTACCCGGGGGAGCCAACCTACTCAACTTCGGTTGTTTATCAACCAATAGGCTTCGGCCAACCGGCTCCATTCAACTCGGGTGGTAATGATGGAACTCCTGCATGGCGATAGACGGCAATGAACAACCGAACGCTGCGGCAGATCTTCGCGGGACACTTCTGAGTGGCACAGTCGTGTAGACCGGATAGAAGACCTGCCAGTACATCGACGAATCCACTGACGGCATGCAGAGAAATCCCCGAGCTGCTCAAACTTCACGCTCAACGTGAGGGGCGATCGGAGAGAGGCATCAACACCATGGGAGACCAGCCTGCACCTGCGGCATCAACCGCCCTTTTAAGGGCGACCTTTGCCGCACCTTCTCATATTGTCTATTGGCTACCATGGGGGAGCAGTCATTTAGGTCTCATTGGCCGCGACAGTGACCCACTTTTGGCTTCAAAATTACTTATCTATGGCATATACTCTATGGAAATTGCGTAGAGGTAGATTTTCACCATTTGGCTTCAAAAAGCATCTTTAACGGCATGCCTGGTGACATGCTTGGGGTCTGTACTCTAAATAGCGAAAGCTATGTTGTGCCCGATAGGGCGGATGGACCCTTATTAAACTTAAATATTCAGACAGACGGTTGGTTCAACGGATTAAAGTCATTCTTGAAACAAGAAGTGCCCGACTGGGAATTCCTCTTGCAAGACCCCAGAAGAATCTTTAATGCCGATGAAAGTGGGTTCCCTTTGTCTGTGACAAGTGGTAAAGTGTTGATCGAAAAAGGGGTTCGGCATGTGTATCAAGTGTGTACAAGTAACAAAACCCAAATAACCGTACTTGTGTGCTTTAAAGCCATAAGAAATTATGTGCCGCCCCTGATAGTCCCCCGGTGAGAGGTTCCGTGACTCTGGAATCCACAAGTTTGATGAAGCTATTTACGGTCATACAAGTAGTGGATGGGTGGATTCCGAACTTTTTGTAGCTTTTCTCAAGCACTTTAATGATTTTGTTGTCGACAGAAGCATTCCAAAACCTGTGATGTTACTGGTTGACGGCCACTCAACACATATGTCGCTTGCTGCTGCACATTTCTGCTTCACAGACAATACTTATCTATACTGCCTCCTAGAGAATGCAACTCACGTGCTTCAGCCATGCGACGTTGGGTTCTTCTCGCCCATGAAGGCCGCGTGGAAAAGGGAAGTAAAAAATTGGCAACTTGAGAATCTTGATCAAGCCCTTATGAAAAAACAATTTCCCGGGGTTTTAAGAATACATGGCTTAAAGTCGCAAAGCTCGAAAATGCTGTTCATGGATTCCAGAAATGCGGACTGTTTCCACTCGATCCAAGAAACATCGATTTAACCAAATTAAATCCATCGAAGGCCATCACTCGTGTGACGAAAAGTGGTGATAACCCAAGGTGTCACTAGCACTCAACCCACCGAAACTTGTGTTGAAGATAAATCAACCGATGTTGATCAACTAGACAAATCAACCGTGGAAGTTAGCACCTGCAACCAAATCACTGCTTCCGTCGATGACAAGTCGCCCAATGAATTAAGTAGCAACAGCGTGATTAACACTGACTCTGGTGATCAACACATTGCTGATCAAGGTACAAGCAGACAAACTACCAGAGCTTCAGGTGACAGTAGCCGAAGGGAAATTCAAAGCATGTCATGGGTCACACAGTCCAGGGAACAAACTGTATCAAAATCTTTTTCTCTTTTACTTGTGCCTGAAATAAAGAAATAAAACGGTCAGCAAATAAAGTGCGAAATAAGCTCCCAAAGGCGTTATCAGTTAAAGAGGCCCTGAAGATTATAAGGATCTTACATGCCTGCCTGTGTAAGACGGGCAGTGTGGAATAGAAAACCGAGCGTTAGCAAGGTTTTTTATCCATGCTGTCCCGAGGGTAGGGAAAACAGCTGTCTTACACAGGCAGACATGTTAGATCATTTTTCTTGCCTATCATGTTCAAAATAGATCGTGGAGACAAATAGGTTTTTGGTATTTCCTGACATTATTTATAACGTTTATGACGTCACAAGGTTTTTCCCTAGGGAAAGACAGGAATATCTATCCCCGGCGCGTGCTCGAATAAATGTATACTTTCCCCGCTAGGTAGGCAAGAAAAAGACGCAAAACGGGCCGAGGAATTGGCCAAACAAAAACGAAAAGAATCCAACGGGAAGAGACTAAAAGGAAGAAGAAGCAAGCACAGTTAGAGAAACTAGCGGCTGCTCAATCAAAGAAACGCAAAACTACAGAATCTTCGTCTTCTGAATCTCATGTAAGTGAGGACGCTCCCAAATTGATAGATTCAGACGTTGAATAGAATAGAGAACTAACCTGCCCGGGTTGTATGTCGATTGAAGGCAGCCCAGAGGAGTGGATACAATGTAAGGCCTGTCAACGCCGGTGGCACATCACGTGCACTGGTGATGCAGTATTGTTTAAAATACCGGCTGAACACATTCAGAATTATCCATTCCCCTGTGAATTTTGCGTGTAAAATGAACTATTTATGGCACGTCATTAGAGTGACTATTATGCTGTGTTAATATCTAAATATGAGAAAATAATGGCAAATGTTCATATATACAAACGTTACTATATTTTGTATATGGGAAAAAGTTAATGTAAATGTCATGTATGTATTTTAGATTTCTTATTTCGGCATACACTTTGTGCTCATTGTTTATTTATATGTTTAAACAAAGAAAATGTTGTTAAAAGTGTTTTAATTCCATGTTTTCCATATTTTTAAAACTCCATTAGGGTGTCGAAATTACGGCCCCACTGTCGAATTAGTGAACCCAAAGTGGCACAAGTCAGTCACGAATTGCGCTATGAAATTGAACTTGTATAACAGCTACACTTGATGAAATGCGCGGGAAATATTTATTTTCTCTAATGCCATGTCGAAGTTGGAACACATAGAGACTGTAATAATTATTACCAAGATTTTGTCTTAACCTGTCGAATGGCGGGTCTTTTGCTCTATATCACTCAGGCTATGACCTCGTGATAGGACTATCTAATTCCTTCGCATCAGATTTTATTCAGCGACAAATCACAAAATGATTATTTCTTAAATAAACAAGCATTGATTTGCAGAATTTTATGGCAGACAACCGCTTATATTCTCGACGAAATGAGGCATACAACAAAATGAAACATAGTTTTGACCATCCAGTAGGCTTTGGATAACTAAGTAGGCCTAAGCACAGCAAGAGACGCAATTGCAAACTTTACGACGGTCGTATATTAAAATAAAAGGTACTTTCGCAAAAGTATAGTATTTTTATATTCTGTTTCATTATTTTTGTTTGTTCTATTTTGTTTGCTTTTGTTAAAGTTTGATATATTTTATTTATTAGGCTAGATCTACTTAGATTCCACCATATTATTCGCTCTTCTTCTTGTTTATTCAAACGCACTTTTCGTTATCCCGTAAATAGAAAATTAACATAAAAAATCTAAGCAGCGGCAATCTTTCCTTAAACGAAGTTCCAATCATTTCCTCAAGTTTTCATACAGCCAAGAGGATAGTTCTCTTAAAATGATTTAACCGGCATTACCAATGGTGATGTACTTTAACAGTTTATATTTGGTAATGATCACTGCACATTCATTAATATTTCAAAGGTGATGAAATGAAAAGAACTGGTCCCGAAAGGCAACGTAATACAGTGATTAAAACAATACTATTTATAGGGATGTTTTAATGAGTCAAATCTGTTACAGAAAAAAACCTTGACAGACAGTGCTTCCCCTTACACTGACTAACTTGTAGTTAGTTTCATACATCTTGCACAATTCAGTTTTTGGTACTGCTTGTTTAATCTTTTTCATAACAAGGCTTTCCTGGACTTTTTTATGTAAGACAATACAAGTCATATAATACATTATTGTAAAGAACCAAAAGAGTGGCTATATGAAGTTTTTAAATTATTAGGTCTGAAATTATCATAAAAATATTTTGATAGGGTAGTTTTTCCATTGTAAATATAGTCGATTGTAACAAAGCAATTTTCATTCAGACTTGACATTGCAATGGTTTAGAAGCAAGCTAGATTGGATAGATTGCCGGAGTTTTTGGCCATGACATCTTATAGATTAACAAGAAATATCTTTAAAAATGATGGTCGGCGAATTGTAATAAGGAAAGAAGTTTATGAATTTTTCATCTAACATCCATCTTTCATCTAACATTTTTCAAATTGCAAAACTAAACACCGCACTTTAACAATTTAAATGGTTCTCTTTTTATTTTTCGCAAAGGTTTGGTAGGGTTGCAATTTTGTTTCGAATAATTACAGCAGTAGTTTGATGAAGATTCATGAAGCGGTTCATGAGAAGAGGCCATTAAACGTGTTTATATTTTTAGCTAAATTGGTCCCTATCCCCATTTGTAACAAAATAGCAGGAGATCTTACGATATTGTTACACATCGAGTTTGATAAAAATCCATTACATTTTAGTGGTTAATGCGAAGAAAGGCATATCTACTTTTAGCTATAGTGGTCCCTAACAGGGCCCAAGTTCCTATATAAATAAATTTGGAAGAGGACCTTATAATGATGCTCCAGACCGAGTATGACAAAGATCCACCAAGCTGTTCATGAGACGCTGTATAAAGGCATTTCTAGTTTTAGCTCTAGCAGCCCCTAAAAGGAGTTAAATGTCCCAGCTGAACAAAGTTGGCTGCGGGCCTAATCAAGATGCTACAAATCAAGTATGATTAGAATACATGAGAAAAAATCAATTAAAGGATTTTTTTATTTATTATTTTTATTTATTTCTAAAATAGGCCAACTGATCCCGCTTTAACAAATGCATATTCGCTATTCATGAATCTTTAGACAATGACGTCACACCTATAAAAAAGTGAAGGTCAAGCATAACATACAATTGTAATTATTTCAATATTTCTGTTTCAAAAGCAAAGTTTGACCGTAGTCATATCACATAGATAAACTGTATGCAGCGTACCTTCGTTTCAGTGTAATGAGATTCAGTCATTATATAGCATATATATAATAAAACATATTTCAACTGAGTTCAATATTTGCATACCATACTAAAGAAAAATATTCATATATAATAAATCAGTTAAATAATTTATAACAAAAATATCAAAGCAAACAAGTACTCATTTTAATATGCAATCTGAATAAGCCACAAAAGCAATAAACCTTTTTATATACAGACGACAATTGTAACAAGGAAAATCTTTTAAAAAACACTTCTCTACATAAAAGACTCTTATCACACCCTTATTCATGTGATACGCAGACCGTATTCATCTCTTTCTTTAATTTGATATATGTTGGTATTTGAACAGGTTTTTATCATATTTCTTAAACTTACTTATCATTTTGAGATATATCAATATTCTTGCTAAATATACTGAGCCAAAGTTAGCTTTAAAACTGTGAACAGCGTCGTTTAGGATAAACGCTTTGTCTACATTTCACTCAGCGTAGCACAATCAACAGAGTGTAAGAAATTGACATTCTCGTCCAATCAGGCAGAGTGTTACATAAATCTTCCATTTTGATAAATTATCTATAATGCGTTATCAAGTAGTTTGATTTGCAAACTGAAGTCACGTGGCATAGGTAACGAAAACGAATTTAGACGGCGTCGCCGAAAAACAGTGTCTTTGGTCAGTGTATAATACTTTAAGAACGCATGTTACATGCATTATCGTGACTGTATATAAGAAACTGAATGGAAGAAGCCTCGCCGCATTTCCGGTCCCATTTATATAACATATTCCTTCACAAAAGTCTAACTCAGGTTGGAGATATGGAAATGGTTAATTAATTAAATAAACAATATCCCTATTGGTTTTCTTGTAAAACTTCGATTGTGTGAAATATAGGTTATGTCAATCGACTTATTTGTATTTAGCTCTAACGCAAAAATAGAATAGACTAAATAATTAGGGTCTGGGGGACGCGTAAGGGGTAATTTTATGTAACAACAGGCGAGTAATAATCTATATTTTTTGTATGAAACAATGTACTAAAATATACAACCAAATTAAATTTATTTCATACACACAAACACCATTAAATCCCATGTACTTTAATAATGGTAATTAGTTTACATGTATTTTCCAAATAAGAAAATATATTAGTATTTTATTTGCTTTTTATTTGAAGGGATTTATAAAATGATGATTAATGTGTGCATATCATATAATCTTGACATTTTTATTGTTTGCTGATTTACTTTAAATATGCATTCTTAGACATTCATTAAATTTAACATAATTATTTGCATTTCATAAGATATGCATAGAAATTGTCCTTGTAGTAAAAATAACTGATCCTATTTTGGTCGCCCAAAATAGGTTTATAACTTGGACAATGGTGTTTGTTATTGTTTTCGTAAACATTGCTGTAATGATTTCATTATCTTTCAATGAACCTGTAATAAAATTACATATTAAAACAGATGCAGTTTTGTTTGATGTAAATTATCAAATGTTGATTGCTTATAGATTGTAATGTAGAAAAAGTAATATAGGGAAAATGAAATAGCAAATGGTTGTGTACTGTCATGCAAATCATATTGTGTAGTCTACAAAATCAACTCCATCTATTTGTTTGTACAAAAACACTGGAATGATTGTTACATGATATAATTACGGAAGAAGAAATAGACGTTTCGATTGAATGATTATTGTATTTGGTTACCACCGATATCAAACTGCTAAATATAAAGATAATGAACTCAGAGACAAATGAAATGAACGATCTGCAATAATCGAATCGCTTAGATTGCATTTGCAATGAGCCAAATTCGTCATTAATTTATGATCGTATTATATCAAAATTGCTTATCTCTCGGTAGATGCTACAGAAACGTATTACAAAAGAAGTCACTTAACACTACGACATTGCAAGTTGAATTAACAGGCACAAATCGGTTAACGAGCAGTATGCCTTACACTTTAAGACTAAAACAGAGAAACAATGCGCAAACAACTGTTGTTGTTTTTTTTTTGCATTACTTTATTGATGTAAATGATATCAAAACCAAAATAATCAATAATCTAAATATGTTTAGACTCGTTATCCAGGGTAAAAAATCAACGAGACTGATTATCGTGTTTTACTATCGGGTGCGGAATAAATGTGTGGACATCTGGTTGAGCTGGTTGAAATATTATATCTGAACACAATGACAGGTAATAATATTTTATGCCAAATAGCAATACTTTGAGAGCTCGTTTCCAAAAATTCAAAGTTAACGTTTATTAATTGTCATGTCAATTATAACTCGTACAATTAGAATATGAAGTATGATGTAAGATAATGTATAATAACAAGCAGCCATTATACTTACCTTTTTCTTTTTCTGTAAAACTAGTAAAATTAGATTACTGGCACTAAAACTGGCCTTCCAATGGCGTATTGAATAATAAAAAATGCCATGCGGCGACCAGATTTAGACGTATACGCAAGCAAGGTAGACACCAACCAGACAGTCAACAACGTGTTTTCTTTTTGTTCTGATATTTTATGTGTTAAAACAAATATACCAGGATAAAAGACCTTCAGAGTTATAGTTTGTATCTTACATAAATGTATGTACAGTTAAAAAATGTAGGGCGACATCGGGTTTACTGTTTGCCACGGCGTAGTTCTGGCTGACGCTCTTGTACTGTTGCGACCTTAAAGGATTGGCTTGATAGTGTGAAGGGCTTCTGGCACGATTCCTGGTTAGGGTTCAATATGCGGTCAGTTTCCTTTCAAAACTTCTAAATATTATATATATATACATCCCGTAAGCTGAATTCTTTTAGCTAACCCTGGAGAAAATTTGTATTGAAACAGGCCCAGTAAGATATAAAAGTACTACCTTATTGATCTTTATATAAATGTATGTTGTTCTCCGGTTATCCTGTAATATTCAACATGTTGAAACACCACAACAAGTTACCTTAAAATCCTCCAGATGTCCAATGTGAAATTGTATAGTGAAGATAATACTTTCCCACCAAACAACATGTACTGCAAATTTTTTTTTTTCTGCAATTGTTGTTAACTTTTTTATTTTATTTTCTCCAAATTGTTTTACTAATAAATCGCAATGGGTAGTTTCTTATGGGTCTGTTCTCTAAATAAAACGAGTAGATGCATTTCATAGGCATAAATATTCAACTGGTTAGTTTAAGTTATTGTCGAAATAAGGAATCAGACGAATGAGTATTCTTTGTGTAAAATTAATGGATGCTAAAATCGAATTTCCTATATCTCGTTAGAGACGTTCGGATCTTAAACATCGGAAGTCAGTCAAAACGGGAACGACCATTACAGTTCAAATCTGGATGATCCTCAACCAAAAAAAGCGAATTTTACATAGCTGGCAAAAGTATATCAGCATAATGTAGCGTGGCAATTTTACATATCTGTGTATTATGGAGACTTTAAAAAATTTCCTTGTCAGAAACAGCTGGCCCATTTTCACAACGATGTAGAATCTTTTAATTTCATGGGTACGAAACGTCCTGGTTAGTGGAGTCAGACATTTGAGAATTTAAAACTTGTGAGTATAAAATGAATGGGAATTTTGCATATTTATTGGGACTGGCTGAACCACGAAATCCACGAAAATAAGTCCCTCACGAATATTGATAATGTGACATTAATTGCGCAGAAATCTTTATTGAGTGACAAATCCTTGTCCGTCCATGAGGCGATGCTAGTTTTTCAATATGGCGAAAGGAAAATATTCTACAGTCTACAAGACTGCACTAAAGGAAATTTGGCAGAAGTTCATAAGGGCATTAAATCAGATAAACTTTCATTCGTCTGACAGATAACCACATCATATTTACGTTATATAATAAATGACGGAAATAATATCCCAGATAATGCTTAAATGAAAAATAAAACAATTTTTATGACTGTACATTTTTATAGCATACTCTGAACACAACAAGAGAAGTAAAATAGATTGTCATAAATATTTGCAATCTCTCAAATATTCCTTTACATTATTCGGGTTCACATTGGTCCAGCAGAGTGTATAGCTAGCTGTTTATTTTCCTATGCTTCTCATAACCTAAACTAGTTTCTGTGTTTGTTTGTGTTCATAAATTAATATGCTGAAATTTTGTTGTAGAGACACTGTTATATCCCGTATTAACATTGCCAATTTGTCCTTCCAAAATACCAGTTGATCAGTATATGACTCTATATAGTGGTAAGTGAACTGTTTAGTCAATATTCATTGCTGCGTATTCATAAGCTGTTCTCCTAAGGAGGACATGAAGAAAACAACAACAACAACAATACCCTCTAAGTAAATACATCAACGTAATCGTTAACATATTACACTTGGGTTATAATTTTCTTGCTCCTTTTAAACTGTGAGTTTCACGCCCCTAGGCGGGATAAAATGTTTGTTGTGTTTCATGAACAACAACGTAAGTCTGAATTTAAGCATTCCATTCCATATCCCGAAACATAGAGGTCAACTTCGCATAAGGGTCATGATCAGTCAATAATTAGGTCACTAAATACAACAATAAAAATCCTCTCTAGCATTCATGAAACCCCATCAGACTGTCTGTTTGCCTAACGTCTACAATAAAGACACCAGTATCGTTATATCATCTCCTGTTCTATCAGTACTACGTTCACTGCTTTGTTTCGCGCGGAGTCTCCTTTTGCTGCATTTTGCAAGAACTTCCGTACTTGTATAATTCATTTGTAACAAAGCAATCTTTATTCAGACATGACATTACAATGGTTTAGAAGCTAACCAGATTGGATATGACATTTTATAGATTAAAATAGTGTCTTTGGTCAGTGTGTAATACTTTAAGAACGCGTGTTCTCTTACATGCACTATCGTGACTGTATATAAGAAACTGAATGGAAGAAGCCTCGCCGCATTTCCATGTTACACTTATATAACATATTCCTTCACAAAAAGTCTAATTCAAGTTAAAGATATGGAAAAGGTTAATCTATTAAATAAACAGTCTCCCTATTGGATTTCTTGTAAACTTCGATTGTGTAGAGAAATAGATTATGTCAAACGGCATTTTTTGTATTTAGCTCTAACGCAGAAATATGATAGACTAAACAATTAGGGTCTGGGACGCGTAAGGGGTAATTTTATATAGTATATATATATATTTTTTATGAAGCAATGCACTAAAATATACAACCAAATTAAATTCATTTCATATCAACAAACACAATTAAATCCGATGTACTTTAATAATGGTAATTAGTTTACATGTAATTTCCAAATAAGAAAATATATTAGTATTTTATTTGCTTTTTATTTGAAGGGATTTATAAAAATGATTAATGTGTGCATACCATATAATCGTGACATCTTTATTGTTGACTGTTTTCATTTAGATATGCATTCTCAGACATTCATTAAATTAAACATAATTATTTGCATTTCATAAGATATGCATAGACATTGAAGTAGAAATGACTTTGTCCTATTTTGCTCACCAGAGTTTCACAGCCCAAATAGGTTTATAACTTGGACACTGATGTTTGTTACTGTTGTCGTAAATTATGCTGAAATGATTTCATTAATTATCTTTGAATAAATAAAAAATTGTGAAGTAAACACCGATGCAGGTTTCTTTGGTGTAATTAATAGCAAATGTTGATAATGAAGCAAAAGTAATATAGGGAAAATGAAATAGCAAATGGTTGTGAACCGTCATACCAATCCTGTTGGGTGGTCTACAAATTCAGCTGCATTTATTTGTTTGTACAATATTCAGAAGAAAATCATTTGCTGAAAGAAACACCGGAACTATTGTTACATGATATAATTCCAAAACAAAAAGCAGACGTTTCGACTGAATGATTATTGTATTTGGTTACCATAGATTTCAAGCTGCTTATAAAGATATTTCTGTAATGAATTCAGAGACAAATGAAATGAACAATCTGCAATAATCGAATCGCTAGGACTGTATTTGCAATAAGCCGAATTCGTCATTGATTGATGATCGTATGATATAACATTTTGCTTATCTGTCGGTAGATACCACATAAACAACTTTAACAGAAGAAGTCACTTAATAACACTACGACATTGCGAATAGGCATAAATCGGTTAACGAGCAAAATATTTTACACTTGAAGAGTAAAACAGACAAAAAGCGCAAACAATTCCTCTTTCGCATTACTTTGTTAATGTAAATGATATTAAGGCAAAATAATCTAAATATGTTTAGACTCGTTATTCAGGCTTAAAACTTCAAAGAGACTGATTAATGTGCTTGACTATCGGGTGCGGAAAATATGTGTGAACATCTATGTAATACACTTTGAACGTAATTTAGCAATTTAACATGGTTGCAGTATTGTATTTGAAGACAATGACAATAATATATTTATAGGTTATTAGCTTTGTATCGGGAAATATGCACGAGTTCTTCAGCGGAAATATTGTGCGACTTTAGGAGCGCAATATTCTTCCGCTGAAGAACGAGTGCATATTTCCCGATGCAAAGATAATAACCTTTTTATTACATACGCATCTACACGTATAAATATTGTGTAAATATCATAAATATTTTCAATAGCCTGAATAGTATTGATAATACTGAACTAAATAGAAAAAAATAGTGCAATAACACACACTGAATTACGTCACGCACCCGATATGAAATTCAGGCGTCAGTGTATGGAAAAATATTGACGTTCCCGGGCCCAGTGTAACGTTACGGGGAATAGAAACGAGTATGTAATATTATGTGAAATAGCAATACTTTGGAAGCTCGTTTCCAAAAATTCAAACGTTTATTAATTGATAGGATGTCAATTATAACTCGTACAATTAGAATGTGAATGTTGATATAAGATAATATATACTAGCAAGCAGCCATTGTACTTACCTTTTTTTGTTTGCCGTAAAACTAAATTATATGCACTAAAACTGGCCTTCCAATGGCGTATTAAATAATAACAAATGTCATGCAGCGACCATGTTAAGACTTATACCGCAGGCAAGGTAGACATCAACCAGACAGTCGACAACGTGTTTTTTTGTTCTGATATTTTATGTGTTAAAACGAATATACCTAGATAAAATACCTACAGAACCAGTTTGTATCTCACATAAGTGTGTACAGTAAAACATAATGTAGATCAACATCGGGTTTACTGTTTACCACGGAGTAGATCTGGCTGACGCTCTTGTACTGTTGCGACCTTTAAGGTTTGGCTTGATAGTGTGAAGGATTTCTGGCACGATTCCTGGTTAGGTTTCAATATGCGGTCAGTTTCCTTTCAATGCTCCTAAATAATGTATAAACATCACTGAAGCCGAATCCTTTTAACTAACCCAGGAGAACTTACTTTGCATGAAACAAGTCCAGTAAGATATAAAATTTCCAACATTATTGATCTCTCTCTATATATGTAAGTTGTTCTCCGGTTATCCTGTAATATTCATCATGTTGGAACACCTCTACAAGTTACCTTAAAGTCCTCCATAATTTATGTCCAATGTGAATTTGTAGTCAAGATAATAACTTCCTGCCAAACAGCATGTACTGCAAATATAGTTGTTGTTTTTTTAAATTACTGTTAACTTGTATAGTTTATTTTCTCCAAATTGTTTCACTAGTAAATTGCAAGGGGTAGTTTCTTATGGGTCTGTTTTCTTAATAAAACGAGCCCTAGAGACATTCGGACCTTAAACATCGAAAGTCAGTCAAAACCGGAACGTTCATTAAACTGAAACCTGGATGATCCTCAACCAAGATTTATCGAATTTTTCATTTTTATCAAAACTATATCATCATACTTGTATGTAGCGTGTCATTTTTCCATATCTGTGTACTATGGAAACTTTAAAAGTTTTCTTGTCAGAAACAGCTGGCCCATTTTCACAATGATGTAGAATCTGTTAATTTCATGGCTACGAAACTTCTTGGTTTGAGCCAAAAAGTGCTATTTAGTGCGGAACAAGCATTTGAGAATTTAAAACTTTTGAGTAAAAAAGGAATGGGAATTTTGCATATTCGTTGGGATTGGCTCAACGTCGATACCCACGAAAATAAGTCCCTCACGATTACTGATAAAGTGACATTAATTGCGAAGAAATATTGAGCGACGAAATTTAATGCAATCCTTGTCGGTCAAAGCATATTACCACCAGGAGACAGATTTTCTATATGGCGAATACAGTCTATAGGACTGCATTAAAACAAATTTGGCACAAATGCATCATGGCATTAACTCAGATAAACTTCGATTCGTCTGACAGATTATCGTTGTATAATAAATGACGGAAACAATATACCAGATAATGCATAAAATAAATATAAAACATATTTTATGACAGTACATATTTATATCGTACTATGAACATAACAAGAAACATAAACTATCAAAATAAAATAGATTGTCATAAATTTTTGCAATCTCTCAAATATTCTTCGGGTTCATATTGGTACAGTACAGTGTATAGCACTTTATTCTTCTACTCTTCTCATAACTTAAGTTTTTTCTGTGTTTGTTTGTGCTCGTAATAGATTAATATGTTGAAATATTGTTGTACAGACACTGTTATATCCCATAAACTTTAATAATGGTAATACGTTCATGAAGTGTCCAAATGAAATTATTTATATATTTGAAGTGATTCGTTTTAACTTGTATATCGCTTCTTTTAAGTTAAAACAGGTAAAATAGCTGTCCAAATAAATAGACGTTGTGCATAATTACACGGTTAGAAAATCTGCGTATAGAGTTTTTCTGTTTGAGACATAAAGGGAGGTAATTAAAACAATGGATTCAATCAAATTTTCTACTGTGTTTAAAATCAATAGAACTTTGACAAATATTCCAGAAAATAGTAAACAAAAATAGGATTTAACAAGAAATTGATAAATGTTATGTCAACAAACATCCGGCAGCCACACTATAAACAAAGGCATTATGAGCCTTTAATATTTACTTGTAATTATGAAATCGAAGACATTTATTAAAGAAAACATAATTGCATTTTAGAATTTAATAATTATCTATAATTCATTTTAAACGGTTTAAAGTCGTACCGACACAATTTAGGTCATATTGCATCTTTTCCAGCAACTGATAGTAGAGAAAGAACCGCCCCCGCTCCTCTCCCCCCACCCCCCAGGTTCTTCTCAAGGAATTGATTCAGGCATTGACAGGCACCTGGATTGACCGTCCTTAAGTCAGCTAGATGGGGTTTTCACATGAATGGTTCTGCACCCTAAATGAGATTTTGAACCCTTATCGTTGGGGGTGGGCAAGTGATTCAAAGTCAGCTACCGTTTTCTGCAAAGAAAGCCCCTTTATTTCCTTTATTTTATGAAAAGTGCAACATAAAATTTTCATGATATTAAAAAAGAGAGAAATAAATATCGGTATTGACTTTACAACACATACATGAATTACAAAGTTTCACGAATTACAATGTCAAAAGCCTTTTCATAATTAAAAAAGTCACAAAATAATATAGATTTGTTAAAGCATTTCGAATAATTGTATGTAGTAAAAATATACAGTGACTAGTCACTAAATCTCGCACCATTTATTCATTCTATTTCTCAGAGTTAGCGAAAATATTTTTATCATTGTATCAAGATTTATACCCATGTAGTTATTCGGGTTTAATTCATAAACTTGTTTTTAAAAAGGCATAATAACACCTTTACACTATGAGTCAGGACATGTCGCCAAGTCATATATTTTGTTAGAAATAGAAACTAAATAAGGAGTTATAAAATGATTAGAGCCGATGAAATAACAGCAAAATATTTATCATAATCAAAACTTTTATGTCTATTTAAACTACGAATTACTTTGGATACTTCCTCAACTGGAAATGGACAATCAAGTGCACATAACGTAAAGATCCAATTTTTTTATCATTTGGAGATAACGCTATCAAATTCTCGTCAACCAACTTTATTTTGATCGAGAAATATGCAGTTAAGATAGATAGATAGATACTTTTATTCCTCCAGTTGTGAAGAGCATAACACATATACAATTATTTACATAGTACATACATCCAACGTAAAAAAGCAATATCAATATTATAAAGCGACATACTTCGGGTACCTTCTCAACGGGAAATGGACAATCGAGTACATCTATGCGTAAGTTCTTCGCACAACCATCATTCTCATTATCTTGAGGAGGGTTAGGTAACGTTTTAGATTGTTCTGCCAACTCATTTAGGCTAATTATTATTATTATTATTATTATTATTATTATTATTATTATACCAGATTTGTTGAGCGCCCTTTTCATATGTAATATACGTTCAAAGGCGCTTTACAATTAAACATGTGACACATCGCAGATATGTAGGATAATATAATGCTTCTATTCTTGTACGCTTTAATATATTTCGAAAATGTGCGTAGGTTTCTTTTTCTTAAATCTGAAAGCTTGCTTTTCTGAATGAAATTAAATTCTCTTTTTGCCTTATTTTTAGTATTGTGTATACGCTCCTGGCAGGAAGGAACTTCAATCGGTTTGCCTCAGATGGATTTGTTTTAAATGCTCTTTTATCATTTAATATAATGCTAGTGCAGGTTTACATCTGTCATCGAACCATGGACCATTAATGAAAGTAGTCCTAAAACATCCAGTACGGATTCTTTACTGCCTGTTCGTATTTACTTGTAAATACAAACCGTAGTTTTGACAGAATTTATATAGATATATTAAAATAAATGTAAATATTCCATAACAACTTCTTTGCAATTGTACTGATATGCATGGTATGGAAATCTTGAAATCCTGAATGACTTTCAGTTGTTCACTAAATTGAATTATGTTACAGTATAAATACTTAAAGTACCTATTAAAGAAAACATTTCAATTTCATGAAAAATTGTAAGTGAAATTATGTATTAAACACTTTTGAAGTACGTTGTCTCTTAATTGTTTTTTTGTACTTTATACATGGGTAAATGTTGAATTCTGCTCAACCCGGGGCTAGAGGGCGTGGACGGTAGCATGCATTTCCACTACCGTCCATGAACAGGCTCAATCAAACCGAGCCTGCAACATTTTCGTTTTTGTTGTGTAGAGCGACATGTGGAGTTTCCACTTTTTCTATTTTATATGTACTTGAATCAAATATTTGTTTCAATTTGTATTTCAAGTAGATGCGAAAGTATTTTGGTACAAAATAAGATAAAGCGAAATACCTAAAAAAGCTAAACAAAAATTGCATTCACATTAATTTTGATAAAAATCATACCATTAACCCGTATGAACGGTTGCAGATGGTGATGCGTTTATGAAAGTCTGGAGTAATCATTTTACTGGAATGCTTGAAATTAATGAAGCTTCAAATCTAATATAGTCGGTTTATGAGCATTATACGAGACATACTCAATGACAGTATAAAACACATCGTTAAGCGGAACACAGACATCATTCATTAATTTTAGTATCATTATCAGACAGTCATAACTTAGTTAAATTAATATATTGGCCACAACTATGAATACAATGAAATAAATACGAGTTACTTGCTTCACAAGTACGTCAAACTGCAGACAGTTGTTTGAGATAATGAGAAGAATAATAAATGTTCTACGTCGTTGAAATGAGTTCAGTCTTCATATCTTTATTCCGAAAGAATATGATATTAGTACTTGTCATATAATTGTGCGGTCTGGAAATTTAAAAGTCGAATATTTTAGCACATGTTAGCTAAAATATTCGACTTTTAAATTTCCAGACTTGTAAACTTATCTGTATCTGCTTGTTGCCTGTAACTGAAAGAGATTGGGATCAAAATATCTTACCCCGAGTGAATACCAGACGCAACCCGAAGCTATAGTGTTAATAAATTCAATATATTTTGATGTATCATTTTATTTTATTTAATGTTTTAACTAAATTATACAGACTTTGTATTTATTTATTCAATGACCCGGTTAATGGAACATCTAATTCCTATTATTTTAATATTTAGGACGTCCAAACAAAAATCTTTCAATTTAGAACGGGGCCAAATGAACTAAAACATAATAAACAAAATCAGCTTACAAGTATATAATTCCAGATTGCTCCGAACGTAAGAAATACTAACATTTCAGGAAGGAAGACTGGCATAAAATTCAATATTCGTTTTATTCCAGTTATAATAATTAAAATGAGTTTGATAGGTCTCAATGTCATACCACAATAATACCAGTACAGTAATGAACCACTCTTCTTGTAATAACCATTTTAAATAATTTAATAATTTATTCTATTTCGTTTTGAAGTAATTGCTCTTTGAAAATAGCAGTGGTGTGCAATTTATTTCGAAAAGTCACAAGGGTATATTAAAATTTATGCAGCTATTTTTTGTTGGTTTATAACTTTAAACACTCGAGACTAAGTTGACACTAATCATGTATTATTAGATTGTAACATATGATTGTCTACTGAAAGTGAGCTTGGAGTAGTCATTTTGTCTAGCGAGATAATAATTCTAGATTTTTGGCAGTAAATAGTACAAAGCCCCAGCCATTTATGACAGAAAGCTACTCCATCATTCAATTATACAGACTCTGAAAGAAACAAGATGTATAAAATCGAAATAAAATATTGTCTATGCCCATCTATTAGACATTGAAATAGTTAAATAAGACTAAATAGAGACATAAAGTATATTACACATAAAAGGCCTAAATATAACCAGTAAGTCGTCACGAAAAATGTAGCACATAATAGTTTCTAGTATTAGATGCGAATTTGCCGTAAGACAAATGCCTAAAGTAAATGTAGGTCTCAAAAAATGTCCTTGTTCCTTAAAATAATATTCAGTACGGACTTTGTGTAACGTTGCTCTAGAATGGACATTTTTATGGAAGTTCGAAAGAGATTTATTATCCTGAAGTCGTCCACATGTGGACAACCAGCTAAAACAAAATAGGCCTTCTTCAACAGGACACTGGAAAACGTAACGGTTGACAGAAAAAATTGTTATGCTACAAATTGTAGTGGAGATGCATGCGGAAAAATGTAGTGGAGATGCTTATGTGCAAGGTCTAATGCATCGTTTGACTCCTGCTTTCTCCTAATATTATTTGGGCCTAAATCGTACTGTTTAATCTTCATTTAGAGGTAAATGTGATTCCTGTCTGGCACATTGTGGAAATAAAGTACACTCAGTTTTGTTTAACTATATTAAGATTACTTTGCAATGCATCAAAGACTTCAATCTGTCGCCCGAAAAGCATTTTATTGTTCCAAACTATCAGGAATGATTCGGATAATTGTGTAAATTTTATAAAGCTTGTAGCATCTGACTGATCACGGCTATGCAACTTATGGCTATCCATTGGAGTAGAAGCGATATCAAAGTTGGAGGGGGGAGGGGCAATGGCACTCCGCCAAGCTAAACCTAACCATATTTTCCTGGACAAAAAGAAAACAAACAATTATAATGTAATAGCCAGCTTTCTGTAAAATTTATGACCAAGTACCCCACATCAGTATCATAATCATAAATTACGCCCACTAGAAAAATTGCATTTCTGCTGCTAATTTGTTATGAATATTATCGTTAGAAAAGCACAATCTGTTATTACTGCTAAATATGTTAGCGATCACTTCTCTTTCCACCCAACCTCAGCTACATGTATATATAGGCAATTGTTCGTCTTTAAAGACAATACCTATGACTGGAAATTCGCTAAATGTGCACTACGATAATACATAAAGTGAAGAAATTATACAGTATAGAGTTATAGTGTGTTTGTATTAAGGATTTCCTTTTCTGGTTGATGTTATAACAAATTACATTTTAACAGGCTTAAAATTTAAAATAATACATCGGGAATAAAGTTTTACTAGCACTGTTCCGCAGAAACAACAAGTTTCGTTTAGAATTTGAAACTGGTGAAAGCTGCACCACGGAAAACCCGACAGACTTATCACCACCTTTTGGTGATGGAGCTAGGGTTTATTATTTCTAATAGCTCAATAATATACACTGTTCGGCATTATTTTGGCTATAAAAGAAAGAATATTTTCAGATAAAAGGGTATAAATTTTCAAAGCATATTTAATCATTTTGTCTGTGACCTGTAATTCACTTGTAAGAAGGTTTGACGTCTCAATATGAAAAGCAATTTCATCAAAATTGCATTGAGCCCCGTAAGAGCTCTGGAATAACACGCAGCATGTTTTACATGCATTCCTTGATTGCTAGGCAACAGAAACCTTTAAGGAAACGTTATAGAAGTCCTACTGCAGCTGAAGCAAAATGGATATACATATAATTTCCGAATTTATTTAAGAAGCAAAGAATTAGTAGCGCTGATTTGACCAATATATTGAATGGCATTCGCACGTTTACGGTAAAGTTCCTACTGTCTTCAACGTCTCCCGTTTGGTGTGTGTGTGTGTGTGTGTGTGTGTGTGTGTCTGTTCGGGTTTAACGTCTTTTTCAAACAAAATTTCAGTCATATAAACGACGGTGTCTACTTGTAGCAGTGAGCACAATGCCCAACTTTATAGTGCTGCCTCACTAGAATATCATGCCGTAGACACGTGGCATAATACCCTACCCAGTCACATTATACTGACACCGGGCTGACCAGTCCTAGCACTATCCTCTTAATGCTGAGCGCCAAGCGAGGAAGCTACTAATACCATTTTTTACGTCTTTGGTATGACGCGGCCGGGGATCGAACCCACGACCTCCCGCACTCAATGCGGACGCTCTACCTCTAGGCTACCGAGGCGGTCCTTCCGTTTGGTAAAATCGCATTACGTTATCAGTGATAAGCCTAATGAAACTTACTTGCTGTAACGTTAAATGTGTTGTCGTAAACGGAGTGCATACACTGCATCATTCACTTATTAGTTAATTCATCCAAGTTGGCAGTCCTTATTTCAAATAAGCTTCTGTCATAATAATAACTTTCTACGCCGCCTATCTCTTCAGCTAAAATGGCCTATCCGCTTAATTTAACACGGAGAGTGTAAATCTACGGATCACCGGGTCGTAAGTTCGATCCCCGGGCGGGGCGAATGTTCTACGCCGCGATATGATAAAATACATTGAAATCACTCGCCCTTCGCCTCTGATTCATGTGGGGAAGTTGGCAGTTACTTTCGGAGAACCGGAACAGGTTTGTACTGGTAAAAATCCAGAAACAATGGTTAGGTTAACTGCCCGCCATTACGTAACTGAAATACTGTTGAAAAACGGCGTTAAACCCAGAACAAACAAACTTTAATTACATTCCGTTAACTCGTATTTAGCACTTAAATTCGCACAAAGTAAAAACGAAAGAATTATTAATACGTAGATAACAAATATGACCATACATTAATTTACTTTGACGTTTTCCGCATCGACTATATATCAAATGGTGAAGTTTATTATCCTTAAAATGGTATATGTACTGTTTATTTCTCGTTATAGAGCCATACTTTAGAGTCGTTCGTAAGAAAAACAGCTTATTATTTCATCAAACTGTCGTTTGAAATCCATAACTCAGTAAATCAGTGTTCAGAAAGGAAAAAGCAGAGGATTTCATGCAGTAACTACTTTTCTACCGAAGTCTATGTTCTTTACAAGTGTCGTTTTCTAACCCTAACAGAGTCATTACGATGTCGAAATTTTTATTCCTAAACTCCACACTGCAAAATCGAAATCACTGCGATGCGATGACAAATGTCGAAAAACACGATGATGAAAGTCGAAATTACGATTTTTAGATTTGAAACTACAATTGTGAAAGTTACGAAGCCACGATGATAGAAACACGATATAAGTTTGCATCATCGCCATCGTGTGACTTTTAACATTGTATTGTGACGATAGTCGAAATTACGATGAAGGCTGAAAGATGATACTGCGAATATGAAAAGATTGCAGTCAAAAATTGAAACTGTTGTGGTGAAAACACAAACATTGGGATCCAAAGCAACGATAATCATGTTGACGCCACAATGGTAAATGTCAATACTGCGTTGAGAAAGTCGAAACCACAAGGCGAAAGTCGAAGGTCGAAAACACGATGATAAAAGTCGAAACCACGATGGTTAAAACGCATTATTATTTCGCGTTTTCATCATTGCTTTTTCGGGATTTCATGTTTTCATCATCGTGATTTCATTTCTCAACTTACACATTCGACTCTCGGCCTTCGAAACGTAATCCAAGGAAATATCGTGTGTGCAATTTTTCTGCTAGCAATCAACGGCTTCTATCAAGAAGATGTTCAATGTTTCTGTCACATATATGTTTTCAAGTTACACAAATAGTCATTGTGGAGTAATTAGATCATCCCTGGCAGACACGAGTATTTTACGACTTGGACACCTTTGTAAAGGGTTATCAAAAGAAACTTTCATTGGAATCATTTTGAAATTCAACCACCGTTTTCTGACTAGTAGATTTTTAAATAAGCCACTACATATATTAAACAGTGGTCACGCTGTTTTGTAGACATATTCTTGATGTATCGGAATTATTAAAAACATTTAGATCACCTAAGAGTCATTTGTGTATTATTGAGTAAGATATTTTATAAATTGGACATTGTCAAGTAAATTGATATACATAGAGTATATGGTGAAGACGTCCCTTTGTTGGCATTTTCATTAACGACTCTATAATAGGGAATCGATCTTACCGATTTTCGGGATCGAATCCCACTACGGTAACATACGAGGGTATCCAAACAACACATACTGTGTTGGGAGTTGCAGTTTGTAGCCGTAATGTTCATTGCGGGAGATTGCACGCGCGATGTTATTTTTAGCGTGACGTCATTACAGTTTTATGTTACGAAGCTAAATATCGTTTGTCACTAGACATGTATATATTCGTCGTTGTGCGGCTAAATACATAAGCGTACCTTGTGGGGGCGGGGGGGGGGGGGGGGGGGAGGGGGGGCGGCGGAGGGGTATATGAACTCGTCTGTGTATGGCCTAAATACAGGGGCGGTGCAGTGAACTGTCATTCTGCGGCCTGAATACACAGCTTTAGCAAAAAGACATGTTGGGAGAGTGGGTCTGGGAAAATACATAAGCGTACCTAGGCCGGCTGGGGTGTACCTCAGGGGAGGAGGTTTATGTGAACTCGTCTGTTTTTGGCCTAAGTACAGGGGCGGAGCAGTGAACAGGTCATTGTGCTTCTTGAATACACAACTTGAGCAGAAAGGTGGGAGAGGGGCTGGGAGAATACATAAGCGTACCGGGGGGTGGGGGTGGTATGTGAACTCGTCTGGTTATGGCCTAAATACAGGGGCGGAGCAGTGAAGACAGGGGGAGGGGGTAGGGGTCTGGGAGATTAAATACAGTGTGTAGCTTAAATACAGGAGGGGTATGAGAACTCTTTACGGCCCAAATGTTATCTGCACATTATATACTTGTCGTTGTGTGGCCTAAATACATAAGTGTATACATGGGGTATGTGAATTTGTCTGTTTATGGCTTAAATACAGGGGCGGAGCAGTGAGCAGCCTTAATACACAGCTTGAGCAGAAAGACAGGGTGGGGTACGGGTCTGGGATACTAAATAGAGTGTGGAACTTAAATACATTAATGGAGCTGGGGGGAGTGAACTAGTGTGGCCTGAATACACTGCTTGAGCTTCCAGAGATGTGGGGGGGGGGGGGGGGTAAAGTAAATTTGTCTGTGTGCAGCATAAATACATTGATGAAGCAGGTTGCGGGAGGATGGGCAGCCTAAATACACACATGGAGCAGGTTGGGGAAGGTGTCTGGATCATCTCTCCCCACCCACCCCAAATTTGCAAGGGGGCTGGATATGCTCCCACCACCCCTATATTTCAACCAAAAAACTGATTTGTCTCTGAACGACAGTATATAACTGATCAGAAATTAACGTGATGTCTATTTTAACAATGGAATTTAAAGAACGAGGAAATTATGGGTTAGCATAGCTTGCAAGTCCCCTCCCAACCCTCGCCTCCTCAAACGCCCAACGATGAGATATCTGTTACAATAATGAA
>NW_026459964.1:0-72370 GCF_021730395.1 Mercenaria mercenaria | reverse complement strand
CTTGGCAAAATTATATATATTAAAGAACAATTTAAAGAAGTGGTTTTAAAGGTCAAATGGTAGTAATTTCCATTACATGAAACAAACACATGTTGAAACTAGATTAGAGTGGCTCCTAGACTATGATATATCTTTTTTACATTTTTTATGATTAAATGTAGTGAACTGAGCCAGTCTATATCCTATGTCCAATATCATAATTTCAACATCAGTCCTCGGTGAAATCATGTCTCTAGAATAGACTGACTTTTGTCTCTATGAAATTGAATTCGTCAAAAAAAGGGAAAAATGTAGAAATATATTTATTATCAGTCTAGTGGCTAGTCTAAAACTAGATGTAAATCTATAAATTTACCTAGTATCATGTTCATAGAGTAGTTTCCTCTCAAGATCTTCTACCATTGCAACATGTCTTGTGTTAATATTACAACAACATATGGTCCCCAACATCAGCTGAAACAACAAACATAATATTACTGATAACTTCATATAAACAAACTAAAATTCACATTTGATCCTTGAGTGAACAAATGTACCTTATCTGAATTTTACCATTATTACTGGATGTAATATATATTGAAATATTGCATGGGTTTGTATATATGTCTGTAATGAATGAATTCTGTCTTTGCATGCTTAAAAACAAGTGAACAAAGGCTGCTAAGAGTCAAACATGTCTCAGCATCCAAAATATAAGAATGATTGTGTTATAACAACAAAGTGTTTAGAACTTATTACAGCTTGGTGCAGATACAATTTACTGCAACAAGGTGTTATCACAATTACATGTTATTACAACCAGGTATTATCAAAATCACATGTTATTACAACCAGGTGTTATCACAATCACATGTTATTACAACCAGGTGTTATCACAATCACATTTTATTACAACCAGGTGACTGGGTGTTATCACAATTACATGTTATTTTATAGAGGATATTTGTTTGTTTTGAGTGGATACGGAATATATCTCACTGAGAAGTGAAAATGTGAAAATATTCTCACTTCGAGGTGAGATATATTCAATACTCACGAAAACAAACAAATTTTCTTTTTATTTTATCCTTAATTACATTGAGATGTACATTTTGCAATCTCAGCGCGGGAAACAGACGCACATAAACAGACATGACATCAGACGTGTTGTGATGTTAGAAAGGTGCACACAACATAAAGTTCCAGTTTATTTTATTTTTGCTGCATAACGTTATGAATTTCTAATTAAATGAAATAATGTGAATCGATCAATATACAAAGAACAAAGTGCGACTACAATTTCATCCTATTTTACGCAAATAATTCAAAATTCATACACAATGTACGAGAGTGGAGGGGGGGGGGGGGGTGAGAGCTATATCTCTCACAGCGTGAAAATATAGATTTCATATTTTCACAGTGTGAGTGATGAGATTTAAAAATATTTAATTGATAGAATACAGTATTTCATTAGTTAGCATAAAATAAAATCAGGTATTATCACAATCACATGGTATTATACAACCTAGAGTTACTATAAACAAATGTTATTACAAGCAGGCATTATAAAGGACATGACAAATGATACATCTCTGTATAAAGTTTTGTAACTTACACAGTGGATGATAACGTGGTTTATGTATGCCCTCTAGGTACATGCATATCTTCTCTGCTGATCTGTGTGGGCACTGACACTTGGCATCAAACAGCCACCATGTTCTTGCCATAGTATTCCATAGCTGAAATATAGGAAAGTCTTAGTTTGTGACATCAAACAGCCACCATGTTCTTGCCATAGTCTTCCATTGCTGAACTATAGGAAAAGTCTTAGTTTGTGACATAAAACAGCCACCATGTTCTTGCCATAGTCTTCCATTGCTGAAATATAGGAAAAGTCTTAGTTTGTGACATCAAACAGCCACTATGTTTTTGCCATAGTATTCCATTGCTGAAATATAGGAAAGTCTTAGTTTGTGACAAAAAAACAGCCACCATATTCTTGCCATAGTATTTCATAGCTAAAATAGAGGAACGTCTTAGTTTGTGACATCAAACAGCCACCATGTTCTTGCCATTGTATTCCATTGCTGAAATACAGGAAAAGTCTTAGTTTGTGACATCAAACAGCCACCATGTTCTTGCCATAGTATTCCACTGCTGAAATATAGGAAAGTCTTAGTCTGTGACATCAAACAGCCACCATGTTCTTGCCATAGTATTCCACTGCTGAAATATAGGAAAAGTCTTAGTTTGTGACATCAAACAGCCACCATGTTCTTGCCATTGTATTCCACTGCTGAAATATAGGAAAAGTCTTAGTGTGTGACATCAAACAGCCACCATGTTCTTGCCATTGTATTCCATTGCTGAAATATAGGAAAAGTCTTAGTGTGTGACATCAAACAGCCGCCATGTTCTTGCCATTGTATTTCATTGCTGAGATATAGGAAAAGTCTTAGTGTGTGACATCAAACAGCCACCATGTTCTTGCCATTGTATTCCACTGCTGAAATATAGGAAAAGTCTTAGTTTGTGACATCAAACAGCCACCATATTCTTGCCATAGTATTCCACTGCTGAAATATAGTAAAAGTCTAAGTTTGTGATATCAAATAGTTTGTGACATCAAACAGCCACCATGTTCTTTCCATAGTATTCCATTGCTGAAATATAGGAAAAGTCTTAGTTTGTGACAAGGTTTTCATGTCCATTGTATATAAGAACTGCCAGGTCTGTCCGTAATTAAGCCTGTTCATCATAATGTTTTTAAATTCAACTCCTTACACAGTTTGGATCCAATTGATATGAAACTTGATATATATCATTAATGTGAAGTGAACAAATGCAAATTGTAGGAACTATCACATCTGTTCTTTCATTCTTTCTTTTTTTTTGAGCTATGGCCCTTTTTTGGACTATGAAATTTCACAACTACATCAGAACATTGATTACTCAACTCTGGCTACAGTTTCCATTTAAATGAAGTGAAACTCAGTGTACATCTATATGAAGTGGCCATGACTTTCGTGTCCACTTAATTCATTTATTCAGAGGAAAAAAGAGTAATTTCAACAATAAAATTATAACACATGTTCCAAGAAAATGCTTGATAGAATAACAAATGATAATACAAAACAGGGGTATATCTATGCGGACAAGCATGAATTTTAACATGAAGAGAAAAGAAGAGAATAAATATAAACATTGCTTGAAGTTTATGGAGGTGTTAAATAATATAATTTACCAAACCAATGTTTAGGGAGTCAGTGGTGCATTGGTCAGCAGGTTAGACTAAAACATCAGTGGTCCAAATTCAATTCCTGGTCGTGGCTGATATCCCGTTTCCAGCAGAAACGGCCCCAAGACTAGATGCTGGCAAGGTAAATACAAGGAAGCGTGTAGCCGTCCGGTAACTGGATGCCTAGCCTGTGTTGCAACTGGCCTGATATCGAACAGCTAGCAAACCCTCGGAGGAGTAAATCCTACCGACCGGTAATTGATTTTTTAACGAATTAATGAATAGTAAATGATTTGATATAATCTTACCTGTTATTAACGTAAAATATTAATACTTAATTGCAAACAAAAATAAATACCAAAACATATCTTTAATCGTGTTAATCGATTTTTCAGCAGATAAAACGAATGTTTGCCGAAATCCGTAATTGCGATTTTTACCTTCATTAATTCATTTTCAAACTTTGTAGTAAAATCATATATTATTTAAAAACAGTAACTTACAAAATATTTCGTTTTTAATAACTTAAAATTGTGATTTCATTATTTTTTTTACGATGTTGGGCCATAATGACAGTGCCTCCTCATGGGGTAGCCTGATGCCTATGAACGTTGTACTGGTTGGTATCTCCCAAGTTGGTCACAGACATGTAACAAACCTCTCTAACTACAAGATGAAAACAGCATTATCATTTTTAAATCTGTCGTTAGTCTGTTTGTCACAAACTGACATACGGGCCTTATTGTATCTGTAGTGTAAATGCAGGTATTGCATAATCTTTTTGTAAATTTTTGAGTTATTGAGGTAAATGTCTGATTTTACATATAAAATACTTCTTATGTTTTTCTGTATTTCATAACTTAAATTTCCATGTAAATTTTATCAGTTGAAAGTTGATATTTTATAAACTTCAGTAATTCATGTTTTTATCCCCAAAACCACTATAACGGGCCTCAAATTGTCAATTTCAATCCGCGCCAAAGTAGTCAGATTTCCCGGCTATACCGTGAATCCCGTGAAAATAAAAATAGTCAGAGCTCACGCATTAGCCGTGAGTCCTATGAAATTTAGTATTTGGCGGGACATTACCCTACAAATAGACTGGACTAGATATGCCTAGCGCACACCACATTCCGACATTAGACGATTCTATGTCAGATCGATTTTTCTTGCTAGAAATTTATGCTCGATCGAGGTAAGAAATTTATTTGTTAGATTTTTGTATGATTTTTGAATTACGATTTTTATTTGATAAATTTTTGTTCATTTTACAGAATTCTGTAATATTTACTTTTCGGCATGTGATTTTGGCTAGTTTCGGTATGTTAGGATAATTTATTAAATTTTTCAGACTTTTTTTAATTATTTCGAAAGAGGAGTGTAAAATGTTTCGTTTTTATAAGACGTAAGATTTGTACTGAAATTTGTAACATGATAATTGTAAAGTACTCTGTTTCAAAAACTTATGTCAAACATTTCGTTGTTATGGAACGCCAATATTGTATTGCACTGTAATGTATAAATCTATACGGCAAGTCTAGTACTGTGTATGTAATATATTATTGTAATTTGAAATTGTGTGCCAGTCTATAGCACATCTAAACAGCGTCCGTTTTGTGTATGGCATTTGATGTTATATCGATACCAACTATTGTATAACGTTTGATTTGCATTGAATTTTTTTAATTTGTAGTTGTAAATAATAGCTGCAGTTTATCATTTCCATTACTATATTTTTTCGTCATAAACTTTTCATATCTGTTCCATACTTCAACTTTAGACTTTTAAGTAATTGTAAATATCAGGGAAGTAATAAGTGACGTATTTCAAGCACGTGACGTAGGAACTTAGTAGCACATATATTTTGTAAAAGTAGTACGTATTATTTATGGGAGCCTACGGAGGTATGGTGTACCCAAAGGAGCAGTTTTATGCCCCGACTTATTTGTTTTGCTATGGTGCTTACCATATGTTATATATTTTAGCTTCTTCCGCCAGACGACTTTTACTTGGTGATGTCACAACCCGGAAGTACAATACCCGAGGTTCACTTGTCTTCACTCGCCTGGATGTGATTTTCCCAGCGCAGAGCTTTCGTCCCATGGTTGTGCCGTAAACCGCAAAGACGCTGATTTTTGTTATCCTCTGAAGTCAGCTCAGGGATTCAATCACCTACTATCATAGGGAGCCAAAACGGAGTCAACGTATTCACGGTTTAAAGGGACTTTATCTGAAGATATGTTGTTGTTTTTTGTGCTACTTAAAGTTCGAAATTATCTGAAACATCTGTGCCACGACAGTGATAGAACTTTGTATCTAGAGATACTGAACTCTTTTTTTCTTTCTACTTATCATTTATTCATTGTTAATAATCATTTTATGTAAATAAATTTGTAAATATTGTAAAGGGTGTTGATTTGTTCTGATAGTTATTGTCGCCGGTACGTCCATCCTTGTCACATTGTTCCACTCATCTGTGTTCGCAATGTGAAGTATAAACGCATATTAAAACGTGGAAGAGTCTACTGCTTTTTCTGTTAACACTTAATTTTGTTCAATAGTGAAGCATTTGAACAAATGTACATTTTGAATTCAATCAGTTCATCTGACCTGTCTCTTTTATTTCTGTTATGAAAGGCATGTGTATTTCGTATATGTACATGTGATGAAACACAGATAAACTATTTTAACCCTTGAATTTAGCTTGATTGCAAACATTATCTTATCTGAACAAAATTTTCCCTTCAGGTAAATCAGGTCACATGTATATAAAATATCAAATAGATAGCTGTCACAATAAACCTCCATACCTTAACAAAACCAAAAGTTTAACAATAGGGGTTATTTTTAGCTAATTATGGTAGGTGGTAGTTAAGTAAGAAACACATTAAAGTGAAAGCAAAAACAAAATACCAAAACAAGATTACTGCAATGTGGACAAATATACACCTGAAGGTGAGACCTTGACTTGAAGTGTCAGCCATCCAAAACATACGTTCGCATGTCGTTTCATTATGGTGAACATTTGTGCAAAGTTTCCTTAAAATCCTTCAGACAATTCAAGAGTGACAGAACGGATATGAGACAAGGTCATATGACCTTGATCCCTAAGTGTGACCTTGACATTGAAGCTTGCCATCCAAAACATTTGTTCTGCATGTCGTCTCCATGTGGTAAACATTTGTATCAAGTTTCTTAGAAATACTCCAAGAGGTTCAAGAATTACAGAGTAGAAACGAAATTACTAACGGAGAGAAGGACACCAGCGTCATAACATAATACGTCTCTTCTGTCATATAAAAAAAAAACTTGATGTATGGGGTCTGACAGGATACTAAGAAAAAATATCTAGAAACACAAGAAACTAAATATTAACAAAATATTATTTCTTTTTTGAGAAATGGGATGGAGATAGTTTGTGCGTGTATGTGGTATGTGTGTTTGTGTGTGTGTGGGAGGGGGGCGGGGGGGGGGGGGGGGGCGGTTTACAGAAACAATTATAAAGAAACACAAAAAACAAGACGTCAAATAAACAATAAAAATTGGGCAAGTGGAGTGGAGGGTGTATAATGTGAGTTACTGCAGATAAATAACAGGATAAAAGTGGGAAAGGCAGACAGACAGACTTCACAGCAGAGAATTATATTTTTCAAAAAAAAAAAGAGGACCAAAAGGGCCTAAGTTGCTCATCTGAGACAGACCTTGATGTCATTAGATATTGCTTGTGTCAAAGTATTAAATTTAAAATTTAAAATGCATAATTATAGTTAAGCTAGTTTTATTTTATCTAATTTTAGTTCTAGCAGCCACTAACAGAAACAAAATGCCCACATTTGAACAAATTTATTTATTTTACCTCCACCTCCACCACCACCACCACCACCTCCATCCCCACTACCAGGTGGTGGTGCTCATGGAGGAAGTGGTGGTAGTGGTGCGGTGGTGGTGGAGGTGGTAGTGCGGTGGTGGTGGTGGAGGAGCTGGAGGTGGTGGTGGTGCGGTGGTGGTGGTGGTGGTGGTGGAGGAGGTGGAAGTGGTGGTGGTGGAGGTGGAGGTGGTGTCGGTATATACAGTAGCTCGCAACGTCTCCTGTCATAGTCAAATTGACATTTGACTTATATGCGTGTGAGCCCTGATTGACCAATGAAAATGCGTCGTATCACTCACCAGTCAGAACACTACTACTTCTTTTACTGGCCAATCAGAACGACGCTTTGACTCAATTTATTATTCTTCGCCCTGTAAATTCATTCACTGCCATTTTGGATATCAAAGTGTAAGGGTCTGGTAAGCTTACTTTGACGTATTTTTAACATGAGTGATTTCACTTCCGCTTTCACACCATTAGCTGATAGACGTTGTCAAACCGTTTTGTAGGATACCAAACACGAGTATATTCGGTTGAGTAATTAAGGAGAAACTCAATATTTTACGCACGAGTGATTTTTCCATTTCCGGTCGGATGCCTGTAATCGTTAGTTCTTGTCAAGCGCTTACGTTTGACACCAAGATTATTAATATGGCTTCAATAGTACGTTTGCAAAATTTAAGACGTAAATTTTGAATTTAGCGCCAAATGATGACGTCACAAATGTATATACTACTTTTTTGCTTTTCAGCCATTTTTGAAAATTCATTCGTTTCTTTAAAGAAATACTAGCAGACGGAATCAATAATAGAAACGAACAGAAATATTGTTATAGACTTATACATTCAATATTTTCGTATAGAAAACATATATATATATATATATATATATATATATATATATATATATATATATATATATATATATATATATAGTTGTGATTAAATATTATTGGATTTAATCAAGTTTTAAAGAGTTTAACAACAGTTATGCTATATACCCTTTAGGGGTTAACTGTGTACGAAACACTCTGTCTGGTACCTTTGTATGACTCACTGGTTTACATTTATAACAAGCAGTACTCTAGCAATGCATTCAGTCTTTCTGCTGCAACTGCCTAACTCGCTGATATAATAATTTGAGTAAAATTATTTTACAATTACTAGGAACTACTTTGAAATATTCTGTGTCTTGGACTATATGAATCAACAGTGACTTATTGGATGTTTAAAAGAATTATTGAATCATATACTGTATCTTGGCTTGATTCAACTGTGCTTTGAACTCATTATTGGATATTGTACAGCATTAGTACAAACAAGACTACAGAAGTGATAAAAATAAATAAATAAAAATTAAATAAAAGTAATTAATATAATAAAATAAAATAATGCCACGTAGGAGGGGAAGAGCCCAGGAAAGGTCTGGGATAGACAGTAGAGTGCGCTTCCGGGCTGTGTCTCGTGTCTCTGAAGACACACAGAGACAAAAGTAGTATTAGAATTACCGATTTTGGCTCAAAATCTGACCCCCCTGACCCCTTGACCCTATTCTATAAGCGGACTTTAAATCTTACCCTAAACTTAAAATACTAACTTGGTACCCTTAATACCCTGTGTAGGAAGTGATTATTGTTCATGTTAATTTTATCAGTTTTTGTTGAAACAACTGATTGAGAATTACGCTGTAATCCATTTGCACTTAATGACCTTAGTATAGAACGTTTCGCAGACGACATATGTGTCAGTTTTTGTTGAAACAGTTTATTGAGAATTACGCTGTAATTCATAAAAAATTTTAAAACCATTAAACGTATAGATTATAGCTTTGTAATTTGGTGACACACGGTGTGTTTACAATCAATATTATAAGTTAAACAGACGATTTATTGCATTCCTTTTAAGATAAACATATATCGAGGAGTTGTTTATACAACATATTTGATCTTATTTTGAATTAGTAACTACATTATTAGTCTTTAAATAATTTTAAATACATTTGATATAGATGAGTTTACAAAATAAAATATATTGTTTGAAAGAAAGAAGATTTACTGATAATATAAATCCTCATTATGTTACAACAAAAAACGGGAGAAAAATGATAAGGGCTACTTGTTCATCTTGTGGAAAAATGAAATCAAAGTTTGTTAAAAGTACAGGGGGTAATTTAGATATTCACAAAGCAATGTTACCTTTATTACCTAAGAAAGGTTTAACACTTCCAGGATATAATTATTGTGGGCCAGGAAATCCTCTAGATAATGGACCCCCTGTCAATGAACTGGATGCAGTATGTATGGACCATGATTTTTGCTATGACTCAGAACTAAGTAAAAGTGAATGTGACAAAAAATGCTTTCCAACTTAAATAAACTAAATCAAAAACCTTTGGAGAAAAGATTGCAAAACATTTAGTTGTAAAACCTATAAATAAAACGAAAAATACAAACTTGGGTTGGGACAAAAATGCAAAAACACGGGAAAAGGGGGTAGAGTAATAACCCCCTAAATAAATTGCGAGCGATGAATTAGCAGAAGAATTACGACAAAACCACTTAAAAGAAAATTTAGAAACGAAGAGTGATAGTTAATGATATTGCTGATACTTGTCAGCTGATTTTAGTTGACATGCAAGCTTTTTCAAAATATCATAAAGGAGTAAAGTAACTTGTTAACCGTTATTGATATAATTAGTAAATATGCTTGGTTATTCCAGTAAAGAAAAAAACTGGAGAATCTGTTACTGAGCTTTGAAAAAATAATTTCTGAAGGGACGATTACCAGTAAAATTATGGTTTAGATGAAGGAAAAGAATTTTATAATAAAAAGTTTGAATCATTATTTGAATAAAAATAAAATTAATAAGTATCATAGCATTAATGAAGGAACGGCTGTAGTAATAGAAAGATTGAATAGAAGTTTAAAACGAATAATGTTGGAAATAATTTAACCGCCAATAATACTTATACTTAAATAGAAAAAATTGCAGGATATGTTGATAAATATAACATAACAAAACATTCTTGAATAAGAAATGACACCAACCGAAGCTATAAAAACTTAAAAAAAGTACTGTTTTACTTTAATTTTATATTGATATAAAGATACCAAAAGAGCAAAAGCAAAATTTAAAATTGGTGTATCGAGTTCGCATAAGAAGCAAACGAAAAAAGCATATTTGGAAAAAGGATATAACACCAAAGCTGGACATAGGAAATATTATAATAATTTATAAATTAATAATACAAAACCAGAACAGTACACTATTAAAGATTTAAATGATGAAATAATTCAAGGTTCCATTTTAATGAACAAGAACTTTTACCTACTACACAAGAAGTATTTAGAATAGAAAAAAGTTATTAGACGAGACTATAAAGAAAAAAACAAGCTTTAGTAGAAATGGAAGGTTATAGTGAAAAATTTAATAGTTGGGGTACCATTTAGCGCTCTTGAAACAAATTTAATTTAGAATAAAAAGTTTAAATTATATAAATTGAGCAATATAAAAGTCCTAATTTCTAATAAATAATGTAATAGAAACAATAGATCAATTAAATTATTCACTGTAACTAAACTAGCTGCTGCTTACAGAAAAAAGTTATAAATTTTGTGGAGAGTAAGTACTGGATTATATGATTACCGCATGTGTCTTTGGTTGTTCAGCAGCATTAGCACTTTTTCCAACTATTCTAAAATATTGTAGCAGTTGCTGGCCTGTCCATCATAATTATACATATTTAGCATAACGACTAAAACATGACGACAATAAATTTATTTTAAAACAAACACATCATCATAAAATAAAACAACTTATAACAAAAGCACGGAATGGAAAAGTAAAAAAGAAGATCCAAAAAAAGTGTATCTGTATATTATTTACAATTACTATTTAGAAATGCAGAAAGAAAAAAATTATTCAACACCTCTTGAAATGCGCCACATGAAGCGGAATATTAAACATAACGGATTTAAAAGTAAAAAAAGAATAAGAGTTGTATTAACTATAAACGTTTAATTAAAGATTTTTTTCTATAAGTATTTTATATAAATGAGAAAAAATTATATCAGTTGAAGGTAATATAGGCATCAGGAAAAAGTACGTTTTTTTTAGATATTATTAAAGAATATAATCCTAAATTAAATATAATTCCAGAACCAATTCCCGAATGGCCGCAATTAATTGATCCACAATGCAACCGAAGGTTCGCAAGCTCTCGCAAATTATAATTCCTATAACCTTTTTGAACTTGCTAGCTCAATAACCTACCAAATAATTATTCCTTTTTCAGCTAACCACCATTAAACATCATATAAAAATGTTATCTTCTGCTAAACAGTTTATGGTGTTTTCTGGTCCTTGAACGTTGTTTAGTTAACTAAATTAACGTTTTTTAACAAAACAACATCACGACAACGGTGTTATAAATTACCCCGAGTGGGCAGTATATCAATCTTTTCTTACTGAACATATATAAAACCATATGGAAAAAACCCAATTAGGATGGATTTGTTTATGTTAAAAAAACCGACCCAAAAATATGTTTAAAAGACATCAAAAAAGAAACAGAAAAACCGGAAGAAAACAAAGTTGGTTTAGATTATTTAGAAAAAACTACACAAATTACACGAAGAAATGTTTAAACATATGTTTTCAAAGAAGGTATTTTAAAATTTAACAGTTTGATACAATTTAGAAAAAATGACTTTAAAAATCTTATTCAAAAGATACAATAATATAAACAATTTCTCAATCAATATAAGTTTCATTAGATGCGTTTTTTAGAGATTTTTTTTCTATAATTATATTATATTTCTGGTAAATAGAAAGTTAGATATAATGATTATAACAAAATTACTACACTTAGAGAAATAATGAAATCCCGATTAAAAATCATATAAAAAAGTTCCTTAAAAAAGAATGTTATTAAATCAAAACTTAATCAAATAGTTTAGCGAGAATAATAAAAATCATGTCATTGAAAAATACAAAATGTTATAGATCCTTATCTTTTTAAAAAAAATAATTTATTTGAATGGGACAGTGTGTCTATTAACATAAGAGAAAATTCAGAAAAGATTCGTGATTGTCCCAGACCAAATAATATTCGAAACACTCCTAAAAAAGTTATTGCAACCGAATTTGTGACCACTAATGCAGAAAAAACATATTAAAAGCACTTATGCAGCATCCAATAGACCTATAATATTAATCCAGGGTTAATAACAATGTGCTGCAAAGGAAAAAACCAAGTTAAAAGTCGGAATATCAAAAACCAGCGGAAAAAGATATAATTTTAAATATTTTAGTTCTTCTTAAAGAATAATTTAAAACTTAATTTATTATATTAAATTTTTTAATTATTTTTTTTTAATCCTTATATCCTTAGTGATTTTTTATTTCTAAATATAATATATAGATGGAAATTGAGAGATCTACAAAACAATATTAAAAGAAATATGAAATTAAAAATTACATATAGACACGAATCCAAAATAATCAATTATATTTTAACTATAAAGGCGACTCTTATGAAATACAAAAAACTGAACTTAAAACTTTAAAAGGTATAAAATTAAACGTTGTTTTAAAATAACTTTTGCTAAAATGTATAAAACTGATACAATATATAAAATCATCTCTATTTTACAATCAAATGCTTTAGTAAATAATTAACACAAACGAAAAGCGTAGCAGTGAACGTGTTACATCGAAGCTTTTGTAAGTAGCGATGCGGATAGAGAGGTGAGCGACGATTTAGTCCAAGGATGTAGTGGACTGATAATGCTGGTATGATCTATCAGAGAGTTGTGCGATGTTGCTAACTGACTACTATGGGAGATTGAGAGATAGAATTGGATATTACTGAGGGTAGGTATTCATAGAATATGAAGTCTTCGAATAGCGGTCCCTTGGCTGCTTCAAGTTATATCGAATTACCAAAACCATTACAACATCCAATGAAAGGATTAATATATATAAAGAATGATGATAAACAATGTTTTTAGATGGTGTCATTTAGCTTATAAATTCCTGTAACAAAAAAATTCAGAAGATTTTCAAATTATAAAAAACATATAAACATCTAGCTTATACTGGAATTAAATTTCCCTGTTACCATTAAATCAAATACCTAAAAATTAGAAGTTCTAAATGAAATATCATTTAATATATTTGGTTATGAAGATAATATATTTATACCATTGTACATATCAAAATAGCAATACAAGACACTGTGACATGAAGCTAATTACTAATGATAAAATAAATGATAAAATAAATGATAAAAAAACTGACGAAGACTGTAACCCTCAAGAACTGTGAGTTCCAACATTTTATGTATTGGATAAAAGACATTAATAGATTAATGACTAACAAACCAAAGACCAACATATAAAAATATTTTGTAAAAATCATTCTACAGAAATTTTTTACCCTCAAACAGAATCTATTAAAATGAACATTATTCCAAATAGTTTTAGCTATTATAGGTATCCAATGTAGTAAAAATGCCAAAAAGAGGAAGTAAAGTACAATTTAAAAATTATCAAAAAGGTTTAGCAGAACCTTTCATGTAATTTAGGCTGATTTGAATCAATAACAAAAAAAAAAAAAAGTTTTTTAACTGCTTTACCATCAACTGAATCTTCATTTACTGAACCATCACCAAACATATAGATGTGGTTACGGTTAAAAGAGTTGTTTGTTTTAATGACGATAATTAAACCTAACAACAAGCCCATAATAATAGATGTCCTACTGCAGTTTAAAAGTATTAAATGAAAAAATTGCATGAGGAAGAGGAATATTGTAAAGAAATATTTAAAAGAACATTTTACCAAAGAACCTAAGAATGTCTAAAAAAGATTAAAGTGAATTTAAAAAACAAAAGTTTGACATATCTGATGAAAAAAGAATATATAGAAGGTGAAGTGCCATACGAGATCACTGTCAAAACAGGAAATATCAGAGGAAGTGCTCACCAGAATGTAATAGTAAATTTTACAACTAACACATAACATACCTGTTATTTTTCATAATTTAAGAGGTTATGCCGTCATTTTATTATGCAACAAATAGGAAAAATTCAAAAAAGAAATTAATGTTAATCCTCTAACAATAAGTAAAGATATATGGCATTTTATGATTTCTGACTGGTCTTTATTGATTCATTCATATTTAATGACACAATCATTGATAACCTAGTTAAAAAATAATCCCAGAATTAATGCTTAACGTCAAGAATTTGATTACATAAATTATTAAAGACAAAGGTGGTTTTTTTTTACCATATGATTACATTGATTCATTTAAAAAATTCAAAGAAACAGAATTACCTTTCATAAAGAAGAGTTTTATTCAATTTTAAATGAAACCACATATCTGATAATGTATATGAACATGCAAAAATGTTTTGGGCTGAATTTAAAATTAAAACCATGGGAGAAAATCATGATCTATAGTTAAAAACTGACGTATTACTTTAGCTGAAGTTTTTCTCGAATTTAGAAACCTATGGTTTGGAGAACTACAAATTAGACCTTGGTCAATATTTTAGTAGCCCTGTTTAGCTTGGGATGCTAAATATATTGATAAAAATGACGGATATTAAGTAGATTTAATAACTGATATTGATATGTATCTTTTTATTGAAAAAAGAGACTGAGAGGAGGAATAATTTATAATTCAAACAGATACAGTAAAAGCAAAACAAAAATATATGAAAGATTATATCCTAAACTTGAAACAAATAAATTATGTACTTGACGCCAATAACGCTTTACCGAATGGGCTATGTGTCAACGCTTTACCTCTGAAAACTTTAATTTATTTCCGAAAACTATTTAAGAATAATTGCAAAAGGTAAAACTAACATTATAGTTGAATTTGATCTTGAATAACCAAAAGAATAACATAAAACCCACAACGATTATCCTTTAGCTCCTGAAAAAATAAAAATACCAAGATCAAATGGCTTTCTGATTATAGTAAAAATATTAAAACAAATTTGAAATAGGAACAAGTAATGAAAGAAGGTTTGGTTCCCACTTTAATGAAAAAAACAAAATTATTTAGTACATTATAAAAATCTGAACTAGATACACAGATTAGTGTTAAAAGTAACAAAAAAACATAAAATAATTAACTTTTGACGAAAGTCCTTGTTTTAAAAAAGTATATTTGATTTATACTCAAAAAAGAACTAAAGCAAAAAAAACAAATTTTTTATCAATTGAAAAAGACTTTTTAGTTAATGAACAACTCTGTATTCGGTAAGTCGAATGAGAATTTACGCAAAAGGGTTAATATTAAATTATCTCATGATGAAAATATTTTTATTAAAATACATAGACCAAACCTATCATTTGTTATTTCATCGATGTATAACTCTAACCTGTTTGTATTCATATAATAAAAGAAAGGTTTGTTATTAAACGACCTTGTTTAAGATTGGATGTGCAGTTCTAGATTATCAAAATAATTTAATGTAGATTTTCATTATATACATTAAAGAAAAGTACGAGAGTAATTGTAAATTATTATCACTGACACTGATTCATTATGTTAGAAATTAAAAACCAAAGATGCGTATAAAGACTGATTATAAGGAACAAAGATTTATTTGATACTAGTGGATTACGATAGTAATTCAAAATTTTATTTAATAATATAAAAAAGTAATTGGAAAATTTAAAGATGAAGCTGCCGGCATATCCCCATTGTTGAATTTGGCGTATTAATAAGTAAAATGTATTCTTCATTATTAAAAATTAAGAAACATTATAAAAATGTAAAAGGAATTAAAAAACTTGTTGTTAAAAACAATAGTTCATAAAAATTACAAAGATACTATGTTTTAATTCAACGAAAGTAAATCACACTTTTAAAGTTATTCGTTCTGAGAAGCAATAATCTTTCCAGTTATGTTATATATAAAACATCTTTATCAATTTATGATGATAAAGAATATATTCTGATAATGTATTGATACATTAGCTTACTCTTAAATTATAGGTGAACCCATAACTTGTTAAACTGAATATTCGTACGATTCAAGAAAAAATTATAAAAAACATCATCCATTATAAATTCATTTGCATAATTTATAGAAATAGATTATTTTTCTATTCTATTTACATGAAAACTTGAAGAATTTACACTTCTTTATATTTTTATTTGTAATTTTAGCTCACCTTTTATCTAATTTTAATTGCATCATACAAGAAAAATAAGATGCAATTTTGTTTTAATTGCCACAATATTACCACCCTGAACCAAACCATGACTAGCATTTACAGTTTGCCATTGAAATAATCCACCATCGTATCTATGGTATAACTTGTTAAAAAACATGGAGGTTTTCTTATAATTGCCTTTCTATTTGTTTTTCAATATTAATTACTTTTTCCATTTATATTATGAATAATTTCCCATTATATTAATTATTCCAGTTAAAAACATTGTCCTTTTTTATTAAAATAATTCTTATAGTTTGTCATTTACTCTTTGATTATGAATTTTTAGTATTTCTACAATAAATCATACACGGTACTTTTATTATCTTGTTAACATTTTTAAATAAAAAAAAAACACTAAAATCCGCAAAGCATACTTGTTTTGTCTTGATATTGAACATTGTTGTATTTTACATTTGGTAATATACTGAATTACTTCGTTGGTGGAGGAAAGTCCGCAAACGATCGAATATATATTTTAAATGTACACAAACCCAATGAGGTTCCAGGACCAACAGAGTTCTTCTAATTTTAAAATTCCACATTCAACCCTTTTCTTTTTAATTTTAATAAATTAGATCTACTAAATACACCCTAAAGTTTTAATTTTTTTTTTTTTTTTAATTGGTTATACCCATTGTTCAATATCCAAATTTTATATTGTTTTTTATAAATTTTATTTTTTTTTTTTCCTATAGGAAATCGTCTGTAAGTCTCTCCGTAGTGAATCAATCTGTATACCCTGGCCATGTCTTTTTCCACTCAAACAAAAGTAAACAACAGTACCCTAGACTAGCGCCACATACCAAAAAACCCACGTCTTGTTTTTGTTTTTTGTGTAAATTTAACACTCCAGAACCTACAAGTTGCATTCTTTGATTAGTGAACGATATGGTTCTTACATATTTCTCTTATCTAGCTAATGAAATGCATACATTTGGTCCAAGTTTTTACTAACACCAGTAACAGGCTAGCCCCAGATAATGCACCAATGCCTAAGGGCTAAAATTTTGGAGGCTATATTTGCTGCCAATGGAAGAATTTGTTATTTCCTAACAAACCAGCCCAAAGCACCCTAAAAACCACCATTTGACCTTGACTGGACCCCCCCTCAATTTGTTTCTTTGAAATTGTAATTTTCTAACCCTTATTATTTGCAACAGCTTTTTTAATTTGATTAATTTGTTGTTGTTTGTTAAAAGTAAAGGGAAGTTACCCATGTAATTGTTCATGTTTTAATCTAAAGAATGTGAATATTAATATATAAGGCTTGTGCGTAAATTTTTTCTTTTGTCCTCTGTAAGGTTAATTTTATATTCAATATAATTTGATGTGTGGTGTTTACAACCCCAGTGGTTTTTAATACTCATAATATATACATTATATTTATTTTATTTAACAATAACAATTTCTTTCCAATAGTAATTATTTCAACTGTTTTCTTCATACAATACAATTGCGTAAACAACGAATATTACTGCTGGTGAATATTTAATTTAGCTGTTAATGTACGATCTTAGGAGTGTAGCTTCTGTAGTTTACTTCCTTTTTATTATTCCAAGTTAAAATGATTAAAACCCAATACAAACTAATAAAGTATGATCTATTTAGCAGACTTCCAAGTAGTCTTAATATTTTGTTTATAATAAAATTAAATACAACATCATAATTCATGATATACTTGTGTATTCTGTTTCTGGATAAAACACCAACCATAACCACTTCAAGACGACAAGAACTCACAATGCCATTTACATATGCTGCATAATTTTAAATGTATCTAATAAACTGTGAGATTATGTTTCTTTGTGAATTAATTTTTGTCAGGGCCGTTGTAAATAACAAATACTTGTATTGTGGATTTATTACACCAGCTGTTATTTTAAAGGTTTATATTTTTTGTTTTGTATCAGTTGATTGCGTCATCATTTCCGCTAAGGTATGACCATCATGCTTTTTTTAAAACTTTCAGAAGTTAATTAGATCAAACCCAAATTCCATAGAAAATTAAACGTGAACCCATAGAACTTAATTTTGTTTACAATTATCTACCACATCAACAGCATTATCTCTAAAAATAATTCATCATCATCTGTCAGCTGTATTGTTATTTGAATTTGAACTTTGAGGTAAAATATTATTTTCTAAACCCTGAAAAAATGAATAATTATTTAATGTAATTTTAGTGTTTACCTCCATTACCACCTTCGATTAATTTTTTTTCATGATGCAAACCCCCGAATTTAATATTAGCCTTGCATCCATCCTGCCTCAGCCGTATCAATTATAACAAAAAAGATAAATTCATTTGTTCCAGTTTACTTACATAATCTTCAGAAAGTTCAACCAAACTCTTTACATTTATTACTTAGTATAAATAAATACATCATAAACAATTTTTCCATTGTGTATAACTCACTAACTAACAAGTTATGAGGCGCATTAATTAATTAAAGCAAATTGATTATTCATCTCCACCAGCACCATAATTATTACCATTAGCAAGTTTAATTACTTTTAAAACTTACTTCAAAATAAGCAATAAACCCATCACACGAAATATGACATCATATCATTGATTGTAAAGAGATATCCGAATTTTTTGTTGTTTAACATATTTCCCAAGGACTGATATTAAAGCTGTTATACTTATTGAATAGGAAGTATATTTCATATCTTTCACATATTTCTTTTGTTCTAAATAAATGTATATATTATATATTATTTTATTTTTTATTAAAGTTAAAACTTTATTTTTTTATAAAATTATCTTTAATAACGTTTTTTGTTGAGCTGAAGTTCCAGCACGACCTAAAAGTCCCAGATCCTGACAATATTCTAATTTATTCTCAAATGAATATCCTCCCTCATTATTAATTTTTATAATTATTCCATTTCTTTGTAAATTCCTTGGCAAATTAAATTACCAACTGCCGAGCAGGTTTCTTTTTAAGTTTTTCAAACAATTTTAGCTGAGCTAAATTATCCAACTTCTGTACCAACCTTTTTTGTTCTAACCACTTTCAGTGCTGCCTTTTCCTGCTGTTTCCAAAGCATTTTTGTTTCCAGGTGTGCCCTAATTGAAGATGCGCAGACCTTTAAAGCAATTTCGTTAAAGTGTCAAAGATACCTTTTCCGTGTATGATTTCTTCTCCTGAGTAGCATCAACATAAATAATATTCCTTTATTTTTATCATAAACTTTTTTGTACTATATATAAAACTAAAATTTTAAATTCATAATTAAAGTTTAAAACTTTAGTTTTTAATTAATTTCATATAAAATTAAGTGTAAAAACTTGTTTCAACCTCATTAAATAAATTATTCTACCGAAAAATAATACATCTGTAAAAATATATTCCTAATTGAATTTATAATTTATTTATTCATTTCAGAATATCCAACCTTTGAGGTTCTTTTGTAAATGGATAAGCTCTGTTATATCTGCATACTTAAAGCATAGATAATATCACTGAAATTACCCTCAACAAGTGAATTTAACAAATAAGATCAAGCAAGATGTAAATTGTATCCACAGAGTTAGTTATATTTGGTGTTATTCGTTCCCATTCCTTTTGTCTAATATTTTTTTCTCAAATCCAAGCAAAGTAATGAAAATTTTTGATATTTCCAAAATCCAACATAAAATTATCTGTAACTGAAATCAAAATCATAAAACTACTTAAATCAAATTTCCAAACTTATTGGAGTGGACCTTGGACCCCTTTCCCAGCGGCAGCAATGTCTGATTTATCAAATTCATAGTCACCATTACTTATTCATGTTTCCCTAATAAAAATTATTAATATCAGTGTAACTGTAAGAACCATTTGAATAAAATATCTTTCAGTCCTTACCATTATAAAACGAATTCTATTTATTGTCATATCCATCACTAATATTATGCCAAGAATAGGTCATAGTTAAATACAAACCATACCAACAACATAAGTTTTATTTTATCTAAAATTAAAGAACGACAAATCAGAATGTAAAATCACTCGGTTTATTTTTATTAATCTTTAACCTGTTTCAGAACCTTAATACTATTTTTTGTTCCATTTTAATATATATTTAAAAACTAAAGTATTTAGAAACTTTTAACTAAAATTTTAAATCAAGAAAAATATTTTTTATAAAACATTTCATGTGTTCTGGTAACAATGTTTTCATTTTTAATAGTTCATCATTATTCTAATACTTCATTTTTGAGTTCTTCATTATTTATTTCCAACATAAATGAACCACAAATTTAACTCCAACTCATTAACACATTCTTCTGGATTACATGGACAAACGTCATAACCTTGTCCCCTAAGTATTATTTAAATTTCATGACTTTTATGGATAGGTTAATCCTGACTTTTTCTGATAATTTCTTGAATATTTATGAATATTTGAATGTTTTTTTATTATTGTTTATATCTTTTTTAATCAAATCAATTAAATCAACTCTACTTTAGTGTTAATTACTTCTTTTTCCAGTTATTCTATCCTTAGCAAATAACTATTTGACCATAAAGTTTTATTTAATAATAATTAAATTAACCATATTGACCCAATTGGTGAAAACTTTATATGGGTTATATGATATAATATTCCCCTTCCAAATACTTGAGTCGTTAATAATTTTTACTAAGCGTTCATTGTATCTTTAAAATTAATTCCTACTTACAGCTGTAATTCTAACTCCCGAAACATACTCACCTGCACCGTAGGTTTTCTGCATTGTAAATTCAATTATTTCATCAGTTATTTTTATTCTTTACTATATATAATTATATCACGAGTAAAAGCCATTAATTTATGCGGTAACCTCTTCTTGTTTTTATCCAATCATCTTTATTTTGTTTATAACTAACTCTGTTAATGTAGGCAATCCCTATTCTGATATAATATCTTTATCGATATTTATATCTAAATTTGCTAAAATTCTTCTGTTAATTCTTCGTGGATTTTTGGTGCTTCCAACCACACCACTTCATCATCACAAAACCATATGATCCTTTCGGCGGTAATAAACGAGTTGGTTCTCGAAAGATCTTCCAAACCCAAATCATCTACGGCGGAATAATCGTTTTTGTTTTTCCGATGGCTCTTCCACCATTTCAAGATTTTCTATTTCATGTATCTTATCAGCAAACAGTTTTGGAGTAATGCTTAATGTTGTTTTTTATTCCATGTAATGCTTTTAACTGACTTATAATTTTTCTTTTTGGACTTTCTAATTTTTCATGTGGGGGGGGGGTAATTGGTTTAATAAATTTTCAGTGTACATATCCCGATTTGTAGCTTTTCTTATTTTTTTCTCCATTATATTCTTCTCTAAGATTTCTCATCTTCCGCCCAACTAATTTTTTTCTTAATATCAATTCTTAAGTTTGGATTGCATTTAATATAATAATTTAAGATAATGTAAAATAAATGTAAAATAATGTAAATAAATGTAAGATAAAGTAAGATAATTGTAAAATACTTAATATTAGATAAACGTGGAAATTCCAAATTATGATACAAAAAGGATAAATCCAATAACTTAAACAATTTTATCCCTTTTTATGCCAGATCATTGTTTTTAGATGTTAATATGTGGATCTTCAGGATCTGGAAAAACAAATACATTAATGCATATACTTCGAAAACCTCTTATATATTATGAAAATTATACTTATATGCTAAAACTTAGAACAATCTAAAATATCAATATTTAATTAACAACTATAAGTCAAATTGCAAAAAAAAATTAAAGTAGATCCAAATGAAATACTATGAATATTCAGCTGGACCCAACCAATTTTGAACCTTGTGAGAAATCTTGAATCAGAAAAAAAAAGTAGTAATATTTGATGATTTTGGTATTTAAGATAAAAAAGTTCAAAATGAAAATAACAAAAAACTTTATTCAAGGACTCACAAAAACTGTTTGTTATATATTTAAGACAGTCTTACTATAAAACACCAAAGATATTCGAATTAAACCAGTTGCAACATTATATATTATATTAAATATCCAGATAAACTAGGAAAATAAAAGGATTTGTAATGAACAAAATATAGATCGTGATACTTTTGCTAATGTAACAAATCAAACCATGATTTCTTATATATTGACAACAAAGGAAGTTTATAAAAAAACTTTGCTTGGTAATATATACTAATTATATAATGGAGTTTTTTAAATGACGTAAAAACAAATAATTTAACCTGACAGTATAAGTAAAGTTAAAATTGATTATTGATTTAAGTGATTATGCTACTAAAAACAATTCAAAAAGCTTAAAAAGGAAACGGAATCGTATCTTCAACAGAATAAGGAACCGATAACACAAATGAACAGAGCATTAGATATTGGAGTAATGAAATACTCAACCTAGGAATCCAGATAAACCCAACGATGCAGTTTCAGACGATTTATGTTTAAACAAGTTCAAAGTGTCATAGATGACTATAATCTTGAAGACATCAAATCTATAAAACAGACATTAGACGAAAAGTAAATAAATATGGAAGAATTAACAAAACGATTTTTAAAAAGAATTCATCATTAAAAAAAATCAATTACAAGTGTAAAATATTGAAGAAAAATGAAAGCTATGGGTTGATTCTATTAAAGAACTTGAAGAGAAAAATCTGATTTTTGACAGATGACAACATAAAAGAAGTATTTCGAGTTAATATAAACATTTTATTACACCCAAATTCAAGAATAAAAAGAAATATGATTACACCTGAGAACTAAAAAGACAATTAATTGAAGCTGAGAAAAGTTTACAAAATATGTATCCAGATAGATAATCAAACAGAAATAAATAAACTAAATACTGAAACAAAATAAGCATAAAGATTTATTAGAAATAATTTCAAATAAACTTGCAGAATATAATCTGATTTGGAAAATGCAGCTTCACAAAGAGGTGATGAACCCTGATACGGCATTAGAGGACTTTAAAAAAGAAATTAATTCTAAAATAGTTGACTTTAAAAAACAATTTCGGAAATTGTATTAGTATTTTGACAACCGTCATAATTAAAGTATGCAGACTTAAGTAATATACAAAAAAATTACAGACTATATTAATGAATTTAATGCAAAGTTGAAGAACATAAAAATGAACTGGACTTTGTAGTTGAAAAATCAGTTAAACAAAGAGAGTTAATTACTGCTAATCTGAAGCAATTAACTATAATTAATAATCACAAGAAAAATTGAGAAAACAACTGTAAACATGATTAATAATGTCGATGCACATCACATATAAAAGTACGAAGAGTTAAGAAAACTTAAAGGTTTATTACAAAAAGATGTTTAATGAGCAAATAAAAAAAAAAATAAAAAGGATTTGGACTCTGTAGTTGATAATATCAGCTAAACAAGGAGAATCAATCACTGCAAATACTCAATTAATTACTGCCAAATACTAAAGCAATACCGCTAATGACGGAGAAATTACCACTAATACCCAAGAAATTACAAAAGTAAAAAATGTTTTCTAAAACAAGAAAACACAATTAGCTAGAAAAAGAATACTGTTGACAAGTTTATCTGCATCTGAGTTGCCAACAACAATACGACTTGATGATTTAGCCTGAAATAATTCTTAAACCTACAAAGTAAAGACAATAAAAAAATAGAAGAATTGGAAAAAGAATTGGAAAAGAATAGAAAAAGTGAGACATGAAGTGGTTCTCTTTTATACTATAATATAAGTTTTTATGATTACATAAAATGAAAAAGTGTTTTAACCGGTGTGCCAGGATAAATATTCAACATATGAAAATATGAACCGGTCTGAACTATTTAAATGCATTTCTATTTAGACCTGGAATTATGTAGATTATAAAGATTTATAAAAACAAACCAGACTAAAAATTAATTACACAAGATGTGCATTTTGAAGGGTGGGTTTTTTGTCGAAAAAAAGGAAATTTATAAAATAATTTTTAATTTTTTAAAGGGGGCCGGGCCCCCATGGTGAACCGGTTTTAAAGTTTAAAAAAAGCCTAATTTTTAATTTTTATTTTTAAAGGTGGTTGAATTTTTCCAACTTTTTTTTATTGAATATATTGATAATGAAAAATATCACACCCGAGGACTTTGACATGTCGTTAAATTATGTTAAGAAAAAAATTTTAAAATTTTTTTAAAAACAAGGGCATGTTGATATTATCCAATGACGTTTTTAAAAATCTCGAAGTAACTTTTGTTTTTTGAGGGTGTTCATCAATTTACATATCGGATGAACCTGTATCTTATGAGGGAAAACCAAACTTTTGGGATTATAAAATTTTTAATTTAAAATTTTTTTTAATTAATGTGTACCTAATATTATGTTTAAAAATTCAGAATAAGATCAAAATATGTTGTAAAAAAAACAACTCCTCGAAAATTTTTACAAAAAAGGGGAAATCAAAAAATCGCGTTTAACTTTAATTTGATTTTAAAACCCGGTGACCAAATTAAAAAGAAAAAATTTATTTTTGGGTTTTTAAAACTTTTTTTGAATTCGGAAATTTCTCAATAAAACTGTTTCAAAAAAAAACTGACACATATGTGTTGCGAAAGTCTTTACTAAGGTATTAATTTTGAAAATGGATTACAGGTAATTTCAATCATTTTTTTAAACAAAAACGATAAAATTAACTTAACAAAATACTTCCTCACGGGGTATTAAGGTACCAATTTAGATTTTAAGTTTAGGGAAAGATTAAAGTCCACTTATAAAAAGGGGTCAAGGGGTGGGGGGGGGTCGTTTTTGACCCAAAAAATCGGTAATTCTAATACTACTACAAAGAAGCGATCCCTCAAAGGACTTTTATTATGAAAATCCTGCCCAACTGGCCCTTTTACAATGCTAAAAGAAATTTGAAAGCGGAAGGTATTTTTTTTTCCCCAACAATACCCCACCAAAACGTTGCTGCTAAAAACTGTCCCGCAAATCCGAACAGAAAAAAAGGAAAATTGGAAAAATTCAAAACTGATAAAAATGCACAAGGATTTTTAAATGCTATGGCAGTATACAGGGAAACTTATCACAACACGGAAAAAATGTTAAAAAAATGCGGTTTTTTTTGGGTGAATTCCCAAAAGAGAAAGGACAACTCAATTCGGGGTAAAGTTTTTAAAAAAATTTAAGCTTTAACAATCAACACGATCAATTCAAATTGGAATAAACGCCACCCTTTTTGACGAGCTCCCACCAGTTTATTATCCCAAATTTAAAGGAAAAAAAAAATGAATTCTTGTAAAAGTTGAAAACTTTCATTGCTATGATTGGGGGAATGGACACTAACAATGAGACCAAGGTCATTTCTTGGACACAAGTCATTATCCGGCTGGGGATAACAGACAAATAAAACCCTGAACACATGAATTAGAAAAATTTTTAAAAATTCGGGAATTTTAAATGTGGGAAAGAACCGCATCGACGCAAAGATTGATCATTGGGCAGATGATAGACAATAGTCCCCTCGGGCGGGGGTACGTCTTTTAGATATCACACCCCCTTCTACCGTAAAAGCCGAACAGTTAGAATTAAAAAACATACTGTCGACTGGTCTCCTTGGACACTAAATTTACATGAGCTTTCCGGACTAGCACCCAAAAATGTGAAACTGCAAAAGGAAAAAAATCATCGACACCCTTCTGCCCAAAATGCCAAATAGTTTACATAGATGGGTTGGGAATCCAACAGCGGGGTTCGCACCCAAGAGCTTCCCATCTCCCTCTACCCAATTTGCAAACTAAAGGGACAAATAGGGCCCGTGACCGCAAGTTTCATAAAGGAAAAGGAAAAAGTAATAATTTCAACCCACAGGCAGAAAAAAATTCACTGCTAAATTCGTCATAAAACATTTTTGTGACATATGAAAATCGCCCAAAACCTCCCTACCAGGTGGCAAACAGAAAACTGGAGCAAAACAGCCCTTAACAAGAAAAATGACTGCAACAACATCAGCAAAATAAATTTGAAAGCCCAAACCATTTAAATATGTTGCTTTGGGAAAGAACTACTTCCCCATCCAAACAAGACTTTGTTAACAGTCTTTTTCAAGGAATGGAGAAGGGTTTCGACAGGGGTTAAAAATACTTCCCAGAGACCGCTTTCAGTGTAGAAATCCGATAGCTATTCTCAACCAGAGATTTTTTCTGAACTTTTTCAAAAAAAGAGCTTACCAAGGGATATTATTAGGACCTTTTGATTTTTCCCCCTTTGAAAACATACCGTATAAACCCATAGGTGTTGGGGAAGGCAAATACCAAAAAAGTTTAGATTGTATGGATTGAGTGCTCCTCACAAAATAGAAATTTGTATAAACAGTTGATTGACAAGGGAATTTTCTTTTTCTATGTGAGTGTGTGTGTTATTAAAAAAATCAAGCAATGTGGACAATGGCAATGATGTGAAACTGTATTTTGAGTTTTTAAAGCTTATACCATTAACCAGAGTTATGGGCATACCAGGGTATCCCTGAAAAAAAGTCCTATTTTTAAAAGGTTGTTTTTTGGGGTCTCCCCAGCAGTCCAAAAAAAATTTTCCATGTGTTAACAATTATTTCATTTCTAAAAAATAATTAAAAAATTCCAAATCGTTCCCTACGGGATGATTTTCTAGCGATCGTCCCCAAAAAAAAACTCTAGACACCCAGAAAAACGGCTTTTGACAATGTGTTTGGCTCTTTGCAGTCCCAAAATTCCCCAAAAAACCTTACCAAGCACACATTCTTTTTTAGGAATCCACTTTCCTTTCAAAATCTTTATTATTTTAGAAAAATTAAAAAATAAAATTTTTAACCCCATAACAATAAAAAATAAATTAAAAAAACAAATTAAATTCTTTTTTTTTAAATTTTAAATCACCAAAAAATTTTACATATTTCTAACCCCTTTCAATTAAATTATCAAAAACTTTAAATTCTTTTAAATTTTAATTTTTAAACCAAAAAAAATTTTTTTATCCCCATAACCATTTACAATTTACAATTTAACCCCTAAAACCTATTAATTTTTATTAACTATAAAATTTTCCCCCCCCTTCCTCCCACCCCAAAACAAAAAAAAATTCAATATTTTTTGGGGTCCCAAATAGTCACTAGTGTTGTTCGTGGAAAAAGATGTGGCCCCAAAGAAGAAAAATTAATTTCTTGTGACAATCAGGCTCTGGGTATAATCAATAAGGGACGTAGAAGTCATCTGTGATTATGAAATTAATGCTTAAAAAATTGGTGTGCAGTTTTAAAGGGAATTTCATAGTAAGGAGGTATTTTTTTGGAAAAATTTAATGTTGTAAATGACAGTTTATCAGTTTTCGAGCAAAGGTTCCGAAATTTGCACCAGACGCGGACAAATTTTTCCCCCAAAGTGCCCCCCCATGCAAGCTATACCTTGGTTAGAGAATACTGTCAAAACTGGAATGCAGCCATGAAAGATGGTCAAAAAATTTGTATACTGTGCATTTAAATTGTTTACTTTTTCGGGAAAAAAAATCTCGTGGCTTACAAATAAGTTTCCTCCCGCAATTGATGAACAAATTTTTATTTATTTGTGGCTTTTTGTACTGAGAGGGTTTAAAATATCCACAAATTAAACAAAAATTTGTCAGGACTTCGTTTTTCACTATTGAAGAATAAAGTTCAACCCCTCTCAAAAGGGTCAGAACTCCACCAGCTACAATTATTCTTAGAGGGTTTTTTTAAAAAACACCAAAAAAGGAAATTAAAGGCCTTTGGTTTTCATCTAAAAAATAAGTGCCCCCCCCCCCCCCCCCCCCCCCCCCCCAAAACCAAAATCCACCCCATCTTTCTGGTTATCAGCGATTTATGTAAAAAGTAAAAGATTAGGGGCAATTTGACGCAGGGCCCCAAATAGATCATAAAGTGTGCGTGGAGTTGAAAGAAATTAATTTTTCTTAGTAAAATGTGGGGTGTGATAATAAAAATTTATTATTTTGAATTTTAAAAATTTTTAATAATATTTTTTTAATGTTTTAATAATGATAATAAAATAAAAAAATAAAAAAAAATATAATTATCATTATTTTTTATTAATTTCATTTTTAATTTCATTGGGATGAAAACAAATAGTAATTAATATTGAAAATAAAAAATGATAATAAAACAAAGTAAGTGAAAATTATTAGTTTTTTGTGCTGATAAAAATGAAATAAAATTTTTAGTTCCACATATCAATTTATTTTTTTATGTTGCCAAAAGTGCTTTGTTGAACTTTGAAATGACATTTGTTTTCAATTTTTGACAAAGTTATTTACTTTCTTGCAAGCTTTAGTGAGTCAAAATCACTTTTTTTGAAATATCACAATTCGCCAGACAGAAATTTTAAAAAATAAAAACTTGTATTTCTTAAATAAATTTCTATTATTTCTTCTTTGAAAATAAGTTTCGATAATTTTATTATTGTGTTTTTCAAACAAAATTTTTTTTACTAGAAAAGCCAAAAAATCTGCTAAATTTAAAAAATTATCAATTATTCATTAATTTAAAAAAAAAAAACATTTTTTCCCCTTTACTCTAATTTATCACTTGTAAGGGAGATGCCTCTCCAATAAACAATGACCCCTTTTTTATTGGAACCATCTGTGAGGTCATTAGCCCCCAACGTGCTGGTGAAGACAGAAATCCCCGGCCCCCTGCCAAAACGGCCTTTAAAAAGGAACGGTTACCAAAAACCTGAGATCTTGACAGAATTTGGAGCCACTAAAAGTAGGGATATTGGTTTTTTCGTTTAATGATGAGCTGCAGTTCGATGGCATTCTTTGGATTTCTTAGATGGGAGAGTTCACAGTAAGCCAAAGGTCAAAAAGAAGCAAGCACCATTAACTCTGCAAAATATCCCGTTCTCAAAAAAACATTTTCTTTTGTTTTATTTCTGCCCAAACCCCAAAACAGACAAATTTTTTTCAGGAGTCAAACTAAAACCCAAACCGCTCAATTTCAATGTCCTGTGACACATAGGACAGAAATTTTTTGAGAAGACAATGCGGGCATGTGCGGGGCTGATCCCCTATTCATTAATCCAAAGGGAACAACACTAACGAGGGAATTCTTCTTTCAGAGCTTCCAAACTACTACTTTTTGCTTGGCAAGGATACCAAACTCTATTTGGCACAGCTTTCGAAAATTGGGGCTGTCCAACAGCAGCGCGATTTCAAGTCCCTGATCATTGATCAGAACCCTTTGGAAGTGGTCACTATTGTTATACAAAATACATCAGAAAGATGGTGCTTTTACAGGAAGCACAAAAGCTTTGTGTGGCCTTTAATTAGCCAATTATCAAGGGTGATTTGCAATTTTGAAGCCTAGGAAATTTATCATTGCAATCTAGTAAAGTACCTGTGGTTTCAGCTTTGCTTTGTCATTAATGGTAAAAGCTGAGTTTTGAAATGCTTTCAAGTCGTTTTGGTTCAATTTATATTTTTTGCAAAAGGAGAAAATGCAATTTAGGAATGTAATTGTTTATTTTTTAAATGTCTGACTATGTAAAAAATTATTCAGAAAGCAAAATAGGTAACGAGTCAGCTGCAATTCTTTCTTTAAATATGGGCTGTAATTGCAAACAATAGAAGTTGGGTTTTAGCTTCTGTATTAGGAAAAAGAGAGTGTTTGTAATGCTTTCTAAAGTCGTGTTAGGTTCAAATTTTTTATTTCAAATGGAGCTATAACTGCAACTAATAGACTATATTTCGTTTATTAAGCTTTTTGATATAAGACTGGAACCAGGGGTGTCCCTTTGCACTTTCGTTTTGGTTTAAAACACAAAAAACAAAACAAAAACAAAAATCACAGTGCATATTATTCTATTAATTTATCAACACCCCCAGGGGCTCTGTTTCCCCAAACTTTGTTGTCTTACGCAATTTTTTATTACGGACAAGCTCGCTATTTATTATAAATATTGGGGGCTCCATTTCAAGTGTTTTGTTGGTATCACTGTAGTGTCACGGGATATTGAACGATTAAGGCATCGCCCCCAGTCACAACTAAGTACGTTCATATTTAGGCGAGATTTTTCTCTTGAAAATTGCACTAAAGCCTAATGTTTTTTGGTCAAATTTATCAAAAATAAGAAACTATGTGATTATAGTACATATGCTCTTGTAAAATGTTTGAGTCTCGTTTAGACGAAAATTTACCCCGAATATTTTATGTGCAGTAAACTCCAAAAATAAAAAAAAGTACAAAAAACAAAATTTTGTTAATTTCATGTACAATAGTAACTGCAACTCATGGTTTTTGCGAAATTTTTCCTGGTTTTTCATTAGACACAAAAAAAAACCCAATGTAAAATTTTAATTTAAAAAGTTGTTTGTACATGCATTATGACCAAGGTGCCCGGTAAACCCCATAATAAAAAACCCGTTTTTAGAATGTAAAATTTTGGGAACGAAACACAAAATAAATTGTGGGTGGGATTTTTGTGAAAATTTGATTAGGTAAAATTTCAAAAAAATTTCTGAAGATTTTTTCTTCCGGTCTGCTTTTAAATTGGTGTAATTTTCTTTTAAATGATTGAATATATATTGAGTTTGATGCACGTAAAAATTTCAAAATTTTGTCTAGAAAAAAAACCCAATAAAGGAAAAATACGGGAGTGAAATGCACTCCCTTTTTCTTTCATTGTTCCATGATATTTAAAACATAAATTTTGACAAATTTATTGACTTTTATTGTTACCACTTTGTCACTTTTATTTTTATGAAAATTTGCATGTAAAATTTTGAGTCAAATGGCCGCCACTGTAGGCGATGCCTTAATTAAACTATAATAGGTATAATAACAAGTTCAAGTTCAAGTTCAAATTTTATTGCAATTTTCGGCAAATCCTTGCCTTTGGCAATACATACAAAACATAAACAAGAAACACGGCAATGCCACGAAACCAGGTTTTCAACACTTTTCATAAGAATAAACAAGATTGCCAGAATGTCACAATATACGCCCGTCACAGCAAATTTCTTTACTCTAGCACCTGTATTTGCAGATGTAATTTTGATTTTGTGGTTGTTTAGTAATCATTGTAATTCTTTAGTTTTTCTAAGTCCACAAAAAACTCCTTACCAGGTAGAGATACCTTAAATACACCTAAAATTAGAAAGTAACAACTATGTTGTACTACAGAAAAGTGGTCTTGGTTTTTCCCTACGGTCAATTATAAAAAAAGTTACAATATAAGTTATTTATAGTAACAACTAATGGAAGTTAATCTTAAAAAAAAAAAAAAAAAAAATACAAAAAAATTTTTATAAGTCCACACAGAAATCCTTACCAGGTAGAGATTGGTCAAAATACACCTCAAAATTGGATGTTACATGCATGTTGTACTACAGAAAAGAGGTCTCGATTTTTCCCTACGTCTAGTAATGAAAAAGTTACAATATAAGCTATTTATAGTAACAACAAAGGGAAGTAATTCTAAAGAAGGGAACTGCGCAAGACACTTCGTCTCATGATGGTGTATAATTGTGCCAGGTTACATCAAAATCCCTTTATGCATGAAGAAGATATGCTCCGGACAAAGTTTTCATTCTTGTATCCTTTGACCCCTAAGTGTGACCTTGACCTTAGACCTAGGGACCTGATTCTTGCGCATGACACTCCGTCTCATGATGGTGAACAATTGTGCCAACTTTCATCAAAATCCCTCCATGCATGTAGAAGATATGCTAACCCTAACCCTAACCTAACCCTAACCCTATTTTTAGTAACAATGACCTTGACCTTGATCCCGTAAACCCCAAAATCAATCCCAAGCTACAACTTTATATAAGTTTTCTATACACCAAGTTTCATCATGATAGCTCATTCCTAAGTTAAGTTATTGACCGGAAACCCTTTTTCTATTTTAAGTAACAGTGACCTTGACCTTGACCCCAGAAACCCCAAGATCAATCCCAGCCTTTGTCTTGATATAAGCTACATACATACCAAGTTTTATTCAAATATCTTTACCGAAACAAAAGTTATTGACTGGAAACCCTTTTTCTATTTAAAGTAACAGTGACCTTGACCCCAGAAACCCCAAAATCATTCCCAGCCTTTGTCTTGATATAAGCTACATACATACCAAGTTTTATTCAAATATCTTAACCGAAACAAAAGTTATTGACCGGAAACACCAGTTTGATGCCGCCGCCGCCGCCACCGCCCGCCCGCCCGACATCTACCCCAATCTAATAACTCAGGTTTTCGTTGAAAACCTGGTTAAATATACAACACTTGAAATTTGACATTCATACAAATCACATATATATAATGCAAAAAAAAACAACAGTGTAAATGTAATATTACGATTCTAAAATTGTTCCTATAACACCAGATCTTAATGCAAATGCTTTATCTATAAATTTACATAATTTCAATATTTTACCTTTATTTTTCATTGACATTATATGGCAGAACTTATTCAGTGTTGGAAAAGATGCAGGTTTTATAAATGATTTTCTTAGCTCTGAATATGAAGGACAACATAATAAAAAGTGGTATTCCGATTCAACGTTCTTTTGCGTACACATTTTACAAAGTCTTTCATTTCTGCTCGTCCCTGTGTATCTTCCTGTTTCGATTTCTAAAGTATGAGAACACAATCTAAAGCAAGACATCTGTTTACGTAAGTTGTCATTCTTAACAATATTGAGATATTCCTCGAAACAAAATTGTGTTTTAAATTTCTTGTAATAATCAAGTTTTGGCATATTTTCAATACAGTCGTGCCACTCTTGTAAAAATTGGTCTCTTAGTCGTTGTTTAAATAACTTTTCATAATTGATATTGACAACAAAACTATCTAAAATATATGGAAAACCCATATTCCTTATAACTGTATGAATACATTTGGCCCAACATTTATCATTACCATTGATGCATTGGTCTAAATATATATCATAAACTGGTGACTGCAGATTCATAACAATTTTATTCCAAAACTTTAATGCTCTTTCCTTGCACAAAACCGACAACGGAAATCTCCCTACTTCTCCATAAACTGCAAAATTTGGGGTTTGTTTTTTAACACCTAATACATATTTATAGAATCTAATCTGAAGTTTATCAATGTCTTTAAGTTTATATATACCCCAAACCTCAGATCCATACAGCAGGATTGGAGCAATCATCGTATCAAAAAGGTATAACTTTGTTTTAACATCAAGTTTAACTCTATCAAATAATGCTAAAAGTTTGTGATAGGCCCTGAGACCTTGATCTGAGAGAGATTTAGCTGCTTCAACGAAACTACCTGTATAAGAAAATTTCACACCTAGATAAGTAAAATCATCAACATTTTCTATTACTTGTCCATTTATAGTTATGTTAAAATTATGGGCTGATTTACGTTTCTCAAAAACACACACTTTAGTCAACATTTATCTTGAGACCATATTTTGATGAATATTCATAAATATTATCTACTTGGGCCTGCAAACTTACAGGGTCAGTCGTAAACAGAACGATATCGTCAGCAAAAAGTAACAAATATTTGGATAATAACTCCAGGTCAGTATTTGACATTTTGTTAAGATCTATACATTGTTCAATATCATTTAAAAATAGGATAAAAAGCAAGGGAGATAATGGTTACCTCAAAAAAGTCTGATAAATTCATATTTGCATTATGTTTAACACAAGACAATACAGATGAATAAATAGATTTTATCATAGTAATTATTTTACAGCTGACACCATTTTCAATCAGTTTAATCCATAAAGCATCCCTTATGACTGTATCAAATGCCTTTTCATAGTCAATGAAAATGCAGTAAAGTTTAGATTTGTTAGCTAAAACCTTTTGAATAAGAGAATGAAGAATGTAAATAGCGTCAGCTGTAAATCTTGAGTCTCTAAATCCAAACTGTACATCATTAAAAACTCTCTCTGACTCACACCATCTAGTAATCCTATTACGAAGTATTAAGGAAAATATTTTGGCCATATTATTTACCAGCGTAATGCCCCTGTAATTAGAAGGATTTTCGGTGTCGCCTTTCTTATATATAGGTACAATAATCCCTTTACGCCATGCTTCGGGGTAATTGCCTGTCTCATAAATTTTATTGAAAATAGTACACAAATAAGGACTTATAAACTTATTAGCGTCAATAAAAAAGTCAGCAACAATATTTTGAAAATCTGCGCTTTTATTTCTATTCATTGAGGAAATTGTTTTGGAAATCTCTTCTATAGTGATTGGACAGTTTAACTGTTCAATATGTAACGGTACATCACGTGACTGAGTAAAATCATCTGCATTAAAGTTACTGTGTTGCATGTTTGAGATATTTGAAAAATGATTAACAAAACTTCCGAAGTCTAAATTATTATTAACAGACGTGCTCTTTTTAAACTTGTTAATATACTACCAGAACTTACGAGGAGAATTTTTACACATTTGCGAGAAATTAGATTTTTCCCTGTAATAAAATAAGGTTTTCGCCCGTCTTTTAACCTTTACATATTCCGTTCTGCTTAACAAAAAAGATAGCTTATTAACATCACTCTTATTATTAAGAAATAATCTTTTTTCAGTAAAAAACTCTGCTTTGGCATTTCTACAATCATCATTAAACCATGGCGCTTTCCTTACATTTTTGTAGGGTTCCGGCGAAAACGTTCTCCCAAAACACTTAAAGGAGATATCAAAAATTTCGTTCGTAAGAGAATTTATACAACTATCCACATCCGTTTCGCCTGACACAAGTTTTCTAGACAGATCCTCAAATAAGGGCTTTTTCACCTCCAAGAGGTTTGAAAATGAATCAGTATCTTCGGAATTCCATATTATTTTTTGTTTTGAAGTTCTATCACAGTTAATATTAGTATTGCATTTGTAACACATTTAGAATGATAAAGGACAGTGATCCGAAAACTCGGTCATGTCCATAACACAAAAATCGTTTAACGAGAAGTTACCGGAATGCGTAATAAGATAATCTACAGTACTTTGTATGGATCTATTTCTATATTTGGAATGAAAAGTGCAATCTCCCGGTTCTAAACGTCCATTTACAATATGTATGCTATTCTCTTTACAAATCGCCAACAATCTGTTTCCAAAAGGGTTCACGAGTTTGTCAGTATTATTTCGGAATGTCAAGATTTGTTCTTCTTCCGGAGGAAGCGCTACAAACCGGTCCAAGTTTACATTTTCCACATGATCAGGCCGCTCTCCCGTCCTTGAATTAAAGTCTCCCGTGCAATACACATATCCAAGGTCAATGTATTTACGGATATCATCGTTTAGCTGATTAAAGAAGTCGAATTCAAATAGGTTAGAATTAACGTTTTTATACAGATACGAGTCTTCCGGGGGAATGTAACATGTACTGATATATATATCCTTATCACTACCAAAATGCTCCTTTTTAAGTTTTATCCAGATTATTCCATTATTATTAATATTGACTATATCTAATTTGTTAACAAATTTTTCCTTATAATAGATTACAATACCACCGCTATTCCGTTTCGCTTTTGATTTACTAGTCCACGATTCCGTCAAAAGCACTAAATCGTACCTAGAAATGAAATTTAGAAATTCATTATCATTGAGTTATCATTGAGTTTCGAGTTCAGACCTTGTACATTCCAAGAGAGTATATTAAGATATTCCCATGAAGATTCCTATCGCGTATTGCCGGGCGCTGTTGTTTCCATAGGAGAAGGGGTACCAGTAGCTTGGGCACCAGGTATTCTTGAGATATTCTCGACCTCAGCTATGGGTAAAGAGTCTACTGTGTACATTTTGCTACCAACATAAAGCTTGTCGCTATGGAGACTAGCGCGAAGACCTCCTTCGCGCGCTTTCTTAATTGCCGGATACAATAGTTTGCGACGCTGTTGTATGGGTACCGGATATTGGTCACTGACACTATGATTGATTGAATCCTTTTTATCGAAAACCCTCTGCTTGATTTCCATTTTATCTTTAAAATAGTTAAACTTTGCAACAATGGGTCTCTTTTTGTTAATTTTGTACTGACCAATACGGTGGGCTCTGTCTATTTTTATTGTTTCTGCAGCGTCGTTTATATTCAATGTATGCTTGCAAAATTCAAGGATTTTTGCTTCACAATTTTCCGTTTTTCTCTCCATAGCTGTTTCGCACTCCGCGAAATCATAGAAGAGCAGATTATCTCGCATTGATCTTGCTTGTATATCAATTAACTCCTCCGATACACGGGCATGATCGCGCTTCAGTAACTCGTAATCCTTGAGAATTCCCTGGTGACTTTTTTTCTCGTGCTCTGTTTATCAATTGTAATCTGTTTTGATCTAATTTCATCACATGAACTCGAATCGAATGCTCTACTGGCCTCAAGGTCAGTAATTTGACTTTGACAACTGTTCACCTTTGTTTCAAGAGAAAACACTCTGGTATCAATGGAGGTCATTTTCTGTGTCAAATTTGAAATTTGCTTCTCTATGTTGTCAAGTTTTTGTAATTTAGTATCAAAAATTTCAAATTTAGTGTCAATTTTATTCTCAAGTTTTTCAAACAACAATTGAATATCCACATTGGCCATCCCTCGTGAATGAGAACTCTGCGGAATTTGTGGAATTCGAGGTGGCGTCATAAGCATATGTTGGGTCGATTGGTAAAACTGTCCAACTGATCCGCCTGGGTAACCCAGTACTGTGGGCACAAAACCCTGGTTCTGGTTCGGGCTGTTGTTTTGTACTGGAGTTTGTGCCATTGTTTGTGTATATGATTGTGCTATAAGAAAACGTTTCTCGGGCAACAAACTTACTGAACTAGGCGAAGACTCCGATTTAGTCCGTTTTTTATTCTTGTTTCCCATTCAATATTTCGAAGATGCACATTATCCGTTCAAATCAATACAAATCCCAACAAATGACACATATTCCAATTTCAATGTTCAAGTTTAATAATGTAAATACAGATCATAAACGCGTCTGTAAATTAAGTCCGTCTATTGTCCGCACCTTATACGATAAAACTTATTTTTTGCACATATACTGGCTGATTTGAAAATTTGCGACCGCCATATTTCAAGCCTGGTTTAGTTTCTAACACAAAGTGTTTTCCGCTATTGAAAGCAGTTCATGAATCATGATCTACTTATTTTGCTGCAAATGTATTTTAAATTTTCAATATCTGCCTTCATCATTGAATGTAATTAACAGTATCTTCTAGCTATATCTCTTTCCAGGCCCATTAGTATGCCTAATTTCATACTCCATACTTGATTTAATCAGTGCTGCTGATCTTTATTGTCTAGCCACAATTAATGTCCAACATGGGATTTGTTTTTCTGTATTTTCTCCTTGTTATGATAACATTCATTCCTGTTGAAAGCTAATTGGCCTGTAGCTTAGAGGGGCCTGTCACTGATATGCTATCTGTTGCAGTTAAAGCACCCCTGTGCTAAAGAACCCCTTGAGTGATGTGAAACTAAAATGGTTCCTTTTATTCAATAATTTGACTAGAATCACTATTGACATCATTTGGTGTACTTTAAAGCATTTAAAAACAAGAAATATCTTTAAAAATGATAGTCGGCGAATTGTAATAAGGAAAGAAGTTTATGAATTTTTCATCTAACATTCATCTTTCATCTAACATTTTTCAAATTGCAAAACTAAACACCGCACTTTAAATGGTTCTCTTTTAATTTTTCGCAAAGGTTTCGTAGTGTTGCAATTTTGTTTCGTTTATCCTTAGACGAATAATTACAGCAGTAGTTTGATGAAGATTCATGAAGCGGTTCATGAGAAGAGGTCATTAAACGTGTTTATATTTTTAGCTAAATTGGTCCCTATCCCCATTTGTAACAAAATAGCAGGAGACCTTACGATATTGTTACACATCGAGTTTGATAAAAATCCATTACATTTTAGTGGTTAATGCGAAGAAAGGCATATCTACTTTTAGTTATAGAGGTCTCTAATAGGGCCCAAGTTCCTACATAAATAAATTTGGAAGAGGACCTTATAATGATGCTCCAGACCAAGTATGACAAAGATCCACCAAGCTGTTCATGAGACGCTGTATAAATAAAATCTGGAAAGTAGATCCCTCGGAAGCACCGAAAACAAGGCAAACAGTGAAAATTGCAGACTCGGTTTCATTGAGTCTGTTCATGAGCAGTAATGGAAAATGCAACACTGCCCACGCCCCCAAGCACCGGCTTAAGTGGTATTCAATCTTCAAATCTAAATGAATTGAAATCAATGATCCCGAAGAACCAGAAAATATTACAACACTGAGATGAAGTCAAAGGCATTTCTAGTTTTAGCTCTAGCAGCCCCTAAAAGGGGTCAAATGTCCCAGCTGAACTAAGTTGACTGCGGGCCTGATAAAGATGCTACAAATCAAGTTTGATTAGAATACATGAGAAAAAATCAATTAAAGGATTTTTTTATTTATTACTTTTATTTATTTCTAAAATAGGCCAACTGATCCCGCTTTAACAAATGCATATTCGCTATTCATGAATCTTTGGACAATGACGTCACACCTATAAAAAGTGAAGGTCAAGCAAAACATACAATTGTAATTATTTCAATATTTCTGTTTCATAAGCAATGTTTGACCGTAGTCATATCACACAGATAAACTGTATGTTCATTTCATTGTAATGAGATTCAGTCATTATATAGCATATATATAATGAAACAGATTTCAACTGAGTTCAATATTTGCATACCATACTAAAGAAAAATATTCATATATAATAAATCAGTTAAATAATTTATAACAAATATATCAAAGCAAACAAGTACTCATTTTAATATGCAATCTGAATAAGTCACAAAAGCAAGAAACCTTTTCATATACAGACGACAATTGTAACAAGGAAAATCTTTTAAAAAGCACTTCTCTACCGAATAAAAGACTCTTACCACACCCTTATTCATGTGAAACGCAGACCGTATTCAGCTCTTTCTTTAATTTGATATATGTTGGTATTTGAACAGGTTTTTATCATATCTATTAAACTTACTTATCATTTTGAGATATATACTGAGCCAAGGTTAGCTTTAAAAGTGTGAACAGCGTCGTTTTGGATAAACGCTTTGTCTACATTTCACTCAGCGTAGCACAATCAACAGAGTGAAAGAAATTGACACTCTCGTCCAATCAGGCAGAGTGTTGCATAAATCTTCCACTCTGATAAATTATCTATAATGCGTTATCAAGCAGTTTGATTTGCAAACTGAAGTCACGTGGCATAGGTAACGAAAACGAATTTAGACGCCGTCGCCGAAAAATGTCTTTTCATTTTAAGAACATTTAGACACAGAGCCACTTTAATTATGGCTTGTTCACCCTGTGGAGCATTTTTCGGCGATGCCGTCTAAATTCGTTTCCGTTACCTATGCCACGTGACTTCAGTTAGCAAATCAAACTACTTGGTACGCATTATAGATAATTTATCAAAATGGAAGATTTATGCAACACTCTGCCTGATTGGACGAGAGTGTCAATTTCTTTCACTCTGTTGATTGAGCTACGCTGAGTGAAATGTAGACAAAGCGTTTATCCTAAACGACGCTGTTCACAGTTTTAAAGCTAACTTTGGCTCAGTATATTTAGCAAGAATATTGATATATCTTAAAATGATAAGTAAGTTTAATAAATATGATAAAAACCTGTTCAAATACCAACATATATCAAATTAAAGAAAGAGCTGAATACGGTCTGCGTATCACATGAATAAGGGTGTGATAAGAGTCTTTTATGTAGAGAAGTGCTTTTTAAAAGATTTTCCTTGTTACAATTGTCGTCTGTATATGAAAAGGTTTCTTGCTTTTGTGACTTATTCAGATTGCACATTAAAATGAGTACTTGTTTGCTTTGATATATTTGTTATAAATTATTTAACTGATTTATTATATATGAATATCTTTCTTTAGTATGGTATGCAAATATTGAACTCAGTTGTAATCTGTTTTATTATATATATGCTATATAATGACTGAATCTCATAACACTGAAATGAAGGTACCCTGCATACAGTTTATCTATGTGATATAACTACGGTCAAAATTTGCTTATGAAACAGAAATATTGAAATAATTACAATTGTATGTTTTGCTTGACCTTCACTTTTTATAGGTGTGAGGTCATTGTCCAAAGATTCATGAATAGCGAATATGCATTTGTTAAAGTGGGATCAGTTGGCCTATTTTAGAAATAAATAAAAATAATAAGTAAAAAAATCCTTTGATTTTTTCTCATGTATTCTAAGCATCTTTATTAGGCCCGCAGCCAACTTTGTTCAGCTGGGACATTTAACTCCTTTTAGGGGCTGCTAGAGCTAAAACTAGAAATGCCTTTATACAGCGTCTCATGAACAGCTTGGTGGATCTTTGTCATACTTGGTCTGGAGCATCATTATAAGGTCCTCTTCCAAATTTATTTATATAGGAACTTGGGCCCCATTAGGGACCACTATAGCTAAAGTAGATATGCCTTTCTTCGCATTAACAAATGGGGATAGGGACCAATTTAGCTAAAAATATAAACACGTTTAATGACCTCTTCTCATGAACCGCTTCATGAATCTTCATCAAACTACTGCTGTAATTATTCGTCTAAGGATAAACGAAACAAAATTGCAACCCTACGAAACCTTTGCGAAAAATTAAAAGAGATTTAAATTGTTAAAGTCGGTGTTAATTTTTGCAAAATGTTAGATGAAAGATGAATGTTAGATGAAAAATTCATAAACTTCTTTCCTTATTACAATTCGCCGACCATCATTTTTAAAGATATTTCTTGTCATGTCTGTCATTAATCACCAATTACTGAGTACAGTTCAGGACATTCCCCATGCAGAGTAAACAAGCAATTACCACTGATTGATGGTGATACTCTGGTCTAATCTAAACTTGATAGGATATGTCAATGCCTCTTGATTTTGTTGTTATTATAACTGCCATGTATATGTTTTATCTCACTGCAGGACTTATCGACATTATTCTGTTGTTTTATCTTATAAATATCTGCGAACCTTCAAAAAAGTGTTATATTTTAAATGTGATATACTATTAAAGCTGATGTTATGATGTTAAGAGCAGCAGGAGAGTTTCTATATCAGCAACAAGTTTGCAAAAAGATTGCTATTTAACACTTTCGGGGGCACTCGTTTCGGTTCATTGCTTATTCACTCACCTCGTTTGGCCATATATATAGCTTTGTTATATATGGCCCCCTTCAGAAATAGCAAATCTAACCATGAAACAAACGTCAAAACATGACATGTCTGCGGGTTTATGAGTCCCATGTGGTTCTGATACGCTATTTCCATATATGCAGCCGTCTATCGTCCCAAACTATTTTCATACTTGCCATTCAACCTCTCAGGCTTGTATGCCTTGCATCACGACTGGCCTGCAGTTCAACTTTGTTGAACTGTTTCGATGAACATCATCATCATCTGTCATTCAGTTCATGGAAGATAAATCATGAACTACCAGAGATGTTATAGTCCTGTTCGCTCGAACAGTGGCCGACCCATCTCTGAGCCATTCACCATGGCTTCCTGTTCCCGGGCTGTTAACCAAAGTCTGGTTCACCGGGAACTCCAGTTCTCTGTCCGAACCCTAGACTGGTTCCAGGAACTGCAGCAGTATCACCTGTACCTTTACACTGGTCACGATCTGCCTACTATGATCCGCAAGCGTCATAGCCTGTAGTCGTGATGGCCTTAGCCGGCTGGCCAGCTTGCAGTGATGGGGCTGCCCCCTTTCTCCAAAGATATAATGTTTAAGATGTATGTAATATTTGTATAATGTAGTTGTGTCTGATTTGTAAAAGAAATGTCAGTATTTAAATAATTTTATAACCCTGGAATTATGACAGTAAAGGCAAGAGTAAAGTATCATTAACTTCTGGTGAGTAATTACTGAGAATTTAACTCTATAACAATTGCAAACAGAGTTTATCAAAAATGGCCCATAGGAACACAACCTAAATCAAATTGAATACGAATTCTTATATATCATGTATATGCTCCCACTTTAACAAATTTGAGAGAGGGCATTAAAGGATGCTACATACCAAATTTAATGACAATTTGCTGGAAAAAAAGTAATCAAAACATATACTCAAGAAATAATAAGTTCCTAAGCGTGGTTTATTGCTGAATAACCAGTGATTGAGTTCTTATACATAAGAATATCACACAAAGGCCGTAGGCCATATATTGTTTCGCATAAGAATGAAAATCTTAGGTTATTCTACGATAAATCACACTTGGTCACTTGTTATTTCCATTCTAACACGACATACAATTATCAACAGTGTTAGAAAAATAGTAACTACTTTTTATGACATGAACTACACTTCATGCTATGCACCTGTATCATTATTATACATAGAGGATGACGTCACTACTTTGCATGTGCATGGGTTATCGCAAAATAACCGTTGACTGATTTTTTTGGGTGTGTATATAGGTTATTTGCTGGTCATGTTAGAATTTTATTTTTAGGTCTGATGTCTACTTAAAAGGTCAAGAGCCCCTATTTTAAGAAATTAAACATACGATTTTTTTAAGAAGTGCTACAGTCCGAATTTGCAGAAGATCCATCAAGCACCTCATCAAACTTTCAAAGTTCAAGAACTCTAAGGGACGTTAAAAGGGACCGAGTACCCAAATTTAGACACATTATAGATAGGACCTAATACAATGATGCTACAGAACAAGTTTGATGAAAATTTATCAAGTGATTCCTAAGCAGAACTATTTTTAAGCTTCAATGTTTTTTTTTAGTTTTAGCTCTAAGAGGTTAATTGTTCCCATTTTAACAATTTGACAAGGGGACCTTTCATGATGCTAAGGACCATATTATTTTAGCTCTAGCAGGGCTGAGTGCCACCACTTGAATAAAATTGTGAGAAGACCTTATAACGATGCTACAGACTACCTATGAATATTGAAAATATGTGAAGTGTTACAAGAATTTATTAAAGTCATTTCTATTTTTAGCGCTAACAGCCTCCAAAAGGGACCATTAGTGGCCCTAGTAAAACATATTTGGGACAGGAGCATACAACGATGACACAGACCAAGTTTGATGAAGATCTATTTAGCAGTTCATATGAAGAGGTTGTTTAACTGTTTTTTCTATTTTCTATCTCAAGTGCCCCACCCCATCTCCCCTCCCCCATACACACCAATTTGAACAAATGTGGGAGAGGACCTTACAATTATTCTAGAAACAATGTTTAATGAAGATCTATTGATCAGTTCATTCAAGAAGTTATCAAGAGGTACTTTTAAGAATCTTTCAAGAGGTAGTTATAGCTCTATTGCCCCTAAAAGGACAAATGTCCCCATTCGAACAAATATTGGAGAGGATCTGATAATGACATTTCAGACTAAGTTTGAAGAAAATCCATTAAGTCACACACTGGTTCATGAGAAGAAGTCAAAAAAAAGTATGTTCAGCTCTGGCGGCCCCTTCAATCAGTCAAGTTGAACCATTTGATTAGACTTGAGAGCAGAACTTACCAGGGTGCTACAGACCATATCTGGTGTATTTATAATCAGTTAATTATTTCAGAGAAAAAGATAATAAGTTAATTGAGGACAATGGATGGCCATGCCAAAAATCCACTTTATAGCTTATCCTGAACCTTCAACTCAAATGAGCTAAAAAGGGGACATAATTTCAATAAAAAGACAGCAAGAGTCATAAAGCTTTGTTTGTTTGTTTGTTTGTTTTGGGTTTAACGCCGTTTTTCAACAGTATTTCAGTCATGTAACGGCGGGAGGTTAACCTAACCAGTGTTCCTGGATTCTGTACCAGTACAAACCTGTTCTCCGCAAGTAACTGCCAACTTCCCCACATGAACCAGAGGTGGGGGACTAATGATTTCAGACACAATGTTGTTTATCAAATTGTCACGGAGAACATACGCCCCGCCCGAGGATCGAACTCACGACCCCGCGATCCGTAGACCAACGCTCTTACCTACTGAGCTAAGCGGGCGGGCTGAGTCATAAAGCTATGTCATTTAGTTGGTATTATCATTGCAAAGAAGTATGTGAAATTCCATTCAGTTGTTGTGTTTACTTGCTGACGACAGTAACTTGCTAACAATCGTGAGCAGAGTATCGTTGAAAAAAATCATTTTATGTTTTATCATTTATGTGATTTAACACAAATATGTAACTATTGTGTATATCTATTGCCCACATTACTTTCAGTCACTCGTCATTGACACTGTACTTTGGGCATTACAGGTAAACTATTTTAGATCACGTTATCTCGATTGCGTCTACACAAAACTTCACAAACTCTTATAAATTTTGAAAAGCATATTAAGAAAGGTATGTGACATTTAGCGACTGATAAAGATTGTTTTAATGTCCTGCTGATAAGAGATAAAACATAGCTATTAAACCCTCAGTTCAAAAATACTGGAAGGACTAAGCAAGAGGGAACATTATACACATAGACAAAGAAGTTTAAACATATAGTGAGGCTTAAAAGTGAAAAGGTTAGTAACCAGTTGGCTGACTTCATACCAAACAAAGGTATTTACTTTCTGATTTTTCAAAAATGTCCTTATAGATACAAGAGGATTATTTTTTTTTCAATACAAAATTGAAATCTCCTTCACAAGTGAATACCAGATACATATTTTAATAAGTGGCATAGCCAGAAAAAGTAAGATATAGTGTTCATAAGGGAAAGATATTTTGACATAACATGTAAAACAAAAATACGACCACTGAATCCAGACGACCACTGAATCAAATCGACCACTTTATCACATTTTACATTTTTATCTAGGTGTATATCATGTACTTACATGTTACATTTACTTACATGTTACATTTTAATATACGCAGACTCATAGTTTTCCGCACTTGTTATCACTTTTGATGTGTTATACTTGTTCCATTGTGAAGCAGACATATCAATGTAACATTCTATATTCTTGTTGCAGGTTGTACATATGATGAGATGTAAATAAAATATTTTGAACTTGACCTGACTACAAACAAATCATCTTATCTTGACATAATTTTTCCTTCATGTAACTTTTGCTTTTTCTCAATTGGTGGGTATATCAACACACCAGCGTAATGATAGGTCATGTGGTGGCTTTTCCCATCTTCATTTCCACACCATCCCCCTCCCCCAGGTGTCTTCCAAGCATTATTTAAGGCATGGTCTGGTGCCCATGTAAAACCACGAACCTTCCACAACTCAGATGGACAGCTTCCTCACATGAAAGAATTATTAACACGAAGCAAGGTTTCAAACCAACTGAGCTGAGAGGCAGTTTGAAGTCCTGCAGCAACCATTCAGCAATACAGGCCCACTTTAATGTTGATTGTTGGTAACTGAAGAGAATTACCAGATAACAACTGAAGAGAACAAGCAAATTCAATGAATTGGTATCCCCTGCCGAAAGGGTTTGTGGCGAGGAATGGCAAAAAAAAATATATACGGCAAAAAGTTAAGGATGTTACTAAGAAGCAAATAATTTCATTAGTCAAAATCAATTTAACAGAATACAAATGTTTAGTTAAAGAGTACATAATAAATGTATGATACTTTGATCCTGACTAAAGAATTTATTTTGAATGGAATATGCTTACTGTAATAAGCTTAGCATTTAAAATTAAATGCAGTTAAATGAAATGTGAGCTTGAAGTTTAACTGGAACGAAATATTGTCTTTCACATGTTGATTATAAATATTGATGGAAAATTAAAAATGGGAAAAAAAGGATGCATGATCGGTGGTGGGCATGCCTGGGTGGAAGAGCGAGGTGGGAGAATGGTACAACTTGCATGTTGATAAATATTCATGGAAGGTTTGAAACAAGAGGGCCATGAAGGCCCTGTATCGCTCACCTGACCTATTGACCTAAAGATCATCAAAATTAACATTCTGACCAAGTTTTCTTAAGATATGGTTATAAACGTCGTCTCTAAAGTGTTAACTAGCTTTTCCTCTGATTTGACCTTGTGACCTAGTTTTTGACCCCACATGACCCAGATTCGAACTTGACCTAAAGATCATCAAGATTAACATTCTGACTAAGTTTCATGAAGTTATAAATGTGGCCTCTAGAGTGTTAACAAGCTTTTCCTTTGATTTGACCTAGTAACCTAGTTTTTGACCTCACCTGACCCAGATTAAAACTTGACCTATAGATCATCAAGATTAACATTCTGACCAAGTTTCATTAAGATATGGTCATAAATGTGGTCTCTACAGTTTTAACTAGCTTTTCCTTTGATTTGACCTGGTGACCTAGTTTTTAATCCTACATGACACAGATTCAAAATGAACCTTGAGACCATCAAGATAAACATTCTGACCAAGATTCATGAAGATACAATCATAAATGTGGCCTCTACAGTGTTAAGAGGCTTTTCCTTTGATTTAACCTGGTGACCTAGTTTTTTATCCCAGATGACCCAAAATCGAACTCGTCCAAGACTTAATTGTGAGTAACATTCTGACCAAGTTTTATTAAGATCGGGTCAAAACTGTGACCTCTAGAGTGTTAACAAGCGTTTCCTTTCATTTGACCTGGTGACCTAGTTTTTGACCCCAGATAACCCAATATCAAACTCGTCCAAGATTTTATTGAGAGTAACATTCTGACCAAGTTTCAATAAGATTGGGCCAAAATTGTGACCTCTAGAGTGTTAACAAGCTTTTCCTTTTATTTGACCTGGTGACCTAGTTTTTGACCCCAGATGACCCAATATTGAACTCGTCCAAGATTTTATTGAGGGTAACATTCTGACTAAGTTTCATTAAGATTGGGCTAAAATTGTGACCTCTAGAGTGTTAACAGTCAAATTGTTGACGATGATGGATGGGCGATCACAAAAGCTCACCTTTGAGCACTTTGTGCTCAGATGAACTAAAAATCTAAAATAAGGAATGAAAAAAAAAAAAATTTTGTTTGGGGGGGGGGGGGGGGGGGGGGGCGGGGGGGTTGGGAAGGGGGGGGGGTGTGACCAAGGCAAGTGGGTGACCAGGTGTGGATGCAAATCTTCACATGTTTATAACAAATGTTCATGGAAAAGAATGAAAGAAATTAAATGAAATTCTACCAAATGGTAAGTTTGTTATGTACAAATATATGGATTTTATAAGGGCAATAACTCTGAAGTTACAAAATAAATCCAAACGAAATTGTGTGTGCACAACCACATTATGGCAATCTAAATTCTGTTTAAGTTTCATAGTTCAAGGTCAAATACATCAAAAATTATGATGCAGAAATTGCCATATTTATAGTACCCTATACAGTTAACACTAGAAACTTCCAAGGGCCATAACTCTGGTGTTACTTCGGCAATCTGGCTGAAACTTGACAGGCCGCATAACTCATAGTGGTGAACATCTATATGAAGTTTTATATAAATATTCCCAACCACTTCCTAGATATGGCTCTAGACGGATGGACGGACGGACAATACCATTTCAATACCCTGTCATCTGAAGAATGTTAACAAGCTTTTCCTTTGAATTCACCTCATGACCTAGTTTCTGACCCTATATGACCCAGGTTCAAACTTGTCCTAGATATCATAAAAATTAACATTCTGACCAAGTTTCATGAAGATAGGGTCATAAATGTGGCCTCTAGGTTAACAAGCTTTTGCTTTGATTTGACCTGATGACCTAATTTTAACCCGATGTGACCCAGTTTTGATCCAGGCCTAGATCATGATCATCATTCTGTGCAAGTTTGGATCAAATCAAAGCATAAATGAAACCTCTATATGGCTGAAAGAGCCAAAACAGAAAATTTTGCCCTTTTCATCAGCGGTAACTTTAGAACCAATGATGAATAGCCAGTTTTCGAAATGAACTGAGATCTTATGGTGACTAAGTTTGGTTAAAGTTAAATTTAAAATGTCACTTCTACCCTGTTCACAAGGTAAACATTACCAAATTTTGGCTCTCAGCAGTCAATCAGAGGCCGTAACTCCTGAACATACGATTAGATCTGACAGATTCATCATGGAATCCAAAACTAATTGTATTTCAAGATATTTTGTTCAAGTTTGTATTAAATCAAACAGCAACTGAAGTCTCTATATGGCTGCAAAAGCCAAAATAGCAAATTTTGGCCCTTTAAGAAGCCATAACTGGAACCCATGATGGAATCTGGCCAGTGTTCAAAAGGAATTAAGATATTATGCCAATACAAGTTGTGTGCAAGTTTTATTAAAGATGATCACAAAATGTTGTCTATATCTTGTTCACAAGCCAAAAATGGCAAGTTTTGGCCCTTTAAGGGGCCATAACTCTGGACCCAATGATGGGATCTGGCCAGCTTTTGAAGGAACCGAGATATTATGGCAATACAAGTTGTGTTCAAGTTTGATAAAAATCAAATACAAAAATGTGGTTTCTATTGTGTTTACAATTTCCTTGTGAACACAATAGAAACCACATTTTTGTATGACGGACAGACATACAGACGACGGGTGATCACAGAAGCTCACCCTGTTACTACGTGACAGGTGAGCTGTAAACAATATGGGTCATCTACTCCAGCAGCCCTTCCACCCTATGAAGTTGAAGTTCTAGGTCAAATGGTTCTCCAGTTACTGATTGGAAAGGAAGTGTGACAGATGGAAGGACAGACAATCAGGGCAAAAACAATCTCTCTCCCCATGTGGGTCATCTGCTGGTCATGATCAATTTTATGTTCATTAAGTTTCCTGATCCTAGGCCCAAGCCTTCTCAAATTATCATCTGATAAAGGTTTACTGTTCTGCATCACTGTGATCTTGACTTGTGACCTACAGGCCTCAAAATCAATTGTGGTTATCTGTTGGTCATGATCAACCTTCCTATCAATTTTCATGATCATAAGCCCAAGCATTCTGAAGTTATTGTCCAGAACAGTTTAATTGTTCAGGGTCATTGTGACCTTGACCTTTGACCTACTGAACTCAAAATCAATAGGGGTCATCTGCTGGTTATGTCCAACCTCCATACCTACTTTCATGAACCTAGGCCCAAGCCTTCTCAAGTTATTGTCCGAAAATGGTTTAACTGTTCTAGGTCACTGTGACCTTGATCTTTGACCTACTGACCTCAAAATATAAAGGGTTTATCTATTAGTCATGATAAACATCTCTGTAAAGTTACATGATCTTAGAAGTTTTCTCAAGTTAACATCTGGAAACAGTTTAACTGACCTTGACCTTTAACCTACTGGCCTCAAGATAATAAGGCTTTGTTTGCTGGCCATGACAACCTCTCAATCCTAGGCCCAGGTGTTTTCAAGTTATCGTCCAGAAATGGTTGAATGATTTCAGGTCAATTTGACCTTGAGCTTTGACCTACTGATCTCAAAATCAATAGGGGTCATCTGCACCTCCCTATCAACTTTCATGATGTTAGGCAAAGAGAGTTCTTGAGTTATCATCCGGAAACCAATCGGTCTACAGACTGACTGACAGACCAACATCTGCAAAATTATATACCCCACCTTCATCAAAGAGGGGCATAAAAATCCTTCCCCTTAACATCAAAACATTAACAGTAACTAATGGGGGAAAAGAGTTTTGCAAGGATGTCAGGAGTTTGGGTTGGTTGGGTTTAATTGCCACTAATAAAAGATTGATGTATGCAAGGAGTCATTGTGGTCGGGATTGAGAACACTTTATTTTCATTTAATCTATATCATGTTTCAATAGTAATTCGTAAACTTGAGAATACTTCTATCAATTAGTCTATGCGCAAAGTAACAGTTGTTACAGAATATTCTGAAATGCATTTATTCATAAGCTCCTGAGAAGTTAGCAGAACACCATTTATAAACCTTTAAGTGTTTATTTTCACCTTTCCTTCTTTAACTGTTGATGAAAAGTTATAAATCACTTCCATAAAAAATTAACCTGGCAGACAAGGGCCGTAAAAAGTCTTTTATCTTCATCATAAATCTCTAACACTTATTTCTTCTTTTTCTTTGCCTCTGCTTCTAATCTTGCTTTTTCAATGTCTTGTAATGTTTCTTCTAATGATTTACGCTTGAATAATACATGATCTTTAGGCCTGAAAGAGAAAAAAATACAAATTTATTTCTCAAAACATGAATAACGACTCTCTTTAAAGCAGCATTAATAAAATTAATATGTGCATTTGCACATTATTAATTAATCTTGAATGAATATTTAAGTATTTTCTGGAAAACAGCTATTATTATGATCATACAGTTCTACATTATTTAGACTGTGATTGATCAGTCTCCCAGGTTATAAACCTAAGGTTGGAGACCAGTCTCAAAATGCAAGCCTGCCATTGGCTGTTTTGAAAACTGTGCTCAGAATGCAAGCCTACCATTGGCTGTTTTGAAAACTGTGCTCAGAATGCAAGCCTGCCATTGGCTGTTTTGAAAACTGTGCTTAGAATGCAAACTTGCCATTGGCTGTTTTGAAAACTGTGCTCAGAATGCAAGCTTGCCATTGGCTGTTTTGAAAACTGTGCTCAGAATGCAAGCTTGCCATTGGCTGTTTTGAAAACAAACAATCAGATGCTAGAGATCTGAGACTGGTCTCAGAACTCAGTTTTATGACCTTACACTTATGAAAACTTTATTATGAACCTGGAAATACAAAGTATCTATTGGTTCAGGTGCAATGAAATAAAAAGGAAAATATTATAATTTAACAGATGTACAGCTTTGTGTAAATTGTTATTAGTAAATAGTTTAAGGTAATATGCGCCACCTAACGAAAGTCAACGGACCGTTATGAAATTTCGCCGAATCAAAATTGACGATATTTCCGATTGACTGGTATTTTTTTCATTTTTCTGTTATTCTCCATTTTGTGGCTGTAAATCTTCAAACATGGTCACTAACGCCATTTTTTCAGCAGAGCGCAAAATGACGTACTTGACTGTTTTTTCGAGTATCGTTTTTATATACAACTAAAAAACGGCAAAAATTCTTTATTTTCAAGTTTATATTAAAATTATCTCTCCAGTGATATATAATTTGTCATGTTTATTTCAACATCACATCAGAGGCAAGCGATTTATGAACGCAAAACACGCAAAACTGACGTTGAGTTTCAACCGAAATTTCGCGTAAAAACGCCTATATCTTAAAAACTGTGAGATAGTTTTTTGAATAAATTTCAACAGAAGTACAAAATTTCAATTGCTATCGATTCCTTAAAAGAAAAATGGGGGTCACCGATTTAGATTTCGCTTTATTTACGGTCGCGCTTCCCCTACCCCCAGTAAAAATAACGACGTTTTCATACTTATTTCGTAAATTTCCATTAATCCAAATTCAGTTTCTTCTTCTGTTGGTGGATATAATGAAATAATATCGGTTTCTGCTGTTGGATATAATGAAATGATATCACAACAATGATAAAATGGAGACGTTTTTTTGTTTATTAAATTTTTCAAACAGATGAATGTTTTCTAGAAAATGTTCTTTACATGACAAACAGGCAAGCTTTATTACAGACAATTTTGCCTAAGTGCCTGTGCACTCTATATAGTATTTCGAAGAGTGCGCAGTTAATGATTCCATCTTTACATAGAAACAGTTAATGTTGAGTACTTTAACAAAATACTTGTTTTGTTTATATATCCCGGTAAACAAATGTTACAAACAACACCGAGGATAGTTTCCGCCTGATATCAGAAGACGCAGGTTCGTACATGTGCTATATATTCCGACAAAAATTATAAACGTCTACTGGAAATTAAGCAGTAAATTGAATAAAACGCTCACAAAACGTGAGCACAGCTTTATATATAACCCTATTTTATAATTTAATTTTATACTACAGTCAAGTTTTACAAAGTCTCCATTTTATTTTCTGGCCACATTTGCTTAATTAAACTATCTACCGTGCGCATGCTTTCAATGCCTTTAAAATGAGACATTTAAAAATTGTGGTATTTGCATGGTTTGAACCTACGTCTCCTGATATCAGACGCAAACTTTCATCGGTGTAGTCAATCTAGATGACGATCTTAACATTTGAGCCAAGCCATGAGAAAACCAACCAAGTGCGTTTGCAACCAGCATGGACCCAGGCCAGCCTGCGCATCCACGCATTCTGGTCACGGTTCATGCTGTTCGCTAACAGTTTCTCTAATTGCAATAGGCTTTGAAAGCGAACAGCATGGATCCTGACCAGACTGCGCAGATGCGCATGCTGGTCGCAAAGCCACTATGTTGGTTTTCTTATGGATCGGCTCATTTATGTTTTGACGTTTAAGTGACAGATATTGAACAGTCACTGTAGTAGCATGAATGACAAAGCAACTAAAATATAAAAAAGAATGTGTAAGAACAAAGAATCAGTCTTTATATTTCCAAACTGCACTTTTAGCCCCGATAATTGTTTTAATAGAACCTATGTAAAAACTGCACTCATTTATCGAAATAACTGCATTTTTATTAAGATCGCACCATCTTCTGTGTTTTCTTATAAACCATTTCATCTTGTTTACCTCACACGAACCGGCCAACTAAACTTCCGGCGGGGAAGTTCGAACTTTTACCTGTTTCCTCTCCAGATAATGGTTTGTGCACACAAGTCATGTGCAGTATTATTTTCTATGTTCCTTTTGTCCCTATCATGCGTTCGACAGAATACCAAAGTAAGATAAAAATACACTGACATGGAAATATCCAGTACTGGCATGAAGCATACCTGCGTATACATAAATTTAAAACGAAGTCTTAGATGAACACCAAAATATCCGGTAATAGAATCTCTTTAAGATTGACTACAAACATTTTGCTTAGAACTTTAACATTTGATGTGCTTCATATTTCTGCTAAGGTTTTAGCGTTTTGACAAATATTTTTAATTTTATTAAATTTAAACAAAGTCTGCTTAAGAATTGAAGCTGCAACTACAAATAAAAATCAGCTTATTCTAGGAGAATAAAACTTTCGGCTAAAATGAACTTTACCGATACGTATATCCTGTTTCAATAAAAAGTACTCTTTGTGTTTCTGTGTCATGTATAGGAGAGCAATTTCCTGAAATCATTCATTTATTTCAATAATTTCATTTAATCGTATCTTCGTTTTATCACTACTGGAATTTAATAGCATTATATCCACCAACAGAAACAGAAACGGAAATAAAATTTATGAAAATTTACGAAATAAGTGTCAAAACGTTATTTTTTACTGGGGGTAGGGGTAGCGCCATGGTAAATAGAGCGAAATCTAAATCGGTGACCCCCATTTTTCTTTTACGGAATCGATAGCGATTGAAATTTTGCACGCTTGCTCAAATTTATTCAAAAAACTCTGGCAGTTTCTGAAATATAGGCGTCTTCATGCAAAATTTTGGGTGAAGCTCGACGTCTGTTTTGCGTGTTTTGCGTTCATAAATCGTTTGCCTCTGATGTGACGTTGAAATAAACATGACAAATTATATATCAATGGAGAGATAATTTTAATATAAACTTGTATATAAAGAATTTGTGCCGATTTTTAGTTGTATATAAAAACGATAATCGAAAAACTAGTCAAGTACGTCATTTTGCGCTCTGCAGAAAAAATGACGTTAGTGGTCATGTTTGAAGATTTACAGCCACAAAATGGAGAATAACAGAAAAATGAAAAAAATACCAGTCAATCGGAAATATCGTCAATTTTGATTCGGCAAAATTTCATAACGGTCCGTTGACTTTCGTTAGGTGGCGCATATTACCTTAAATGCTTATTTTAATATCCCTAAGGTAAACCATCAATATTGATTTTCATAGATCAACATGAATTTATTTTGAATACTACATTTCCAACTGACAACAAGTTTAAGAAACAAATTTGACAGGCTGACAGTGCAGCACAACTCTAATCTGAAATTCTAAGTAAAAAAAAAAAAATCATGAAATATTGGTGTTAGAGATATGTAGCTTATATCATGTATATGATATGAAGTGAACGATAATGTGAAATTATCATTTTGAATATGAATCAAATACATTCAGCCATTATCAGAGATATATATCAAGACACCCAAATGGTCCTAAGTTGCTCACCTTAAGAGAACCTTAACCATCTGACTTTGCTTCAACTAGGTTTGGTAAAAATTCTTTAAGCTGTTCATTAAAACAACAGCAATTGAAATGTTTTTTTCTTTCTATATTTTACTCACCAAAAATGCATAACTATCAGAAGAAATCATTCAAAGATATATTCATTCAAAGGTATATCTATTTAAACCTTAGTGGCCCCTAAAAGGACTCAAGTGCCCCCATTTGAACAAATTTAGCATAATACCTTTTAAATATGTTACAGACCAAGTTTTATGAAGATCCATCATGCGGTACAGGAGAAGAAGTACTTCAAATGTATTTCTATATTAAGGTTGTAGAGGCATAATAGAGTACCTCTCTTTTTCAGAATATTCAATTCTTATGATAAACACACTTTTACTGCAATTCTGGGTTGGGTTGCGTAGGTTCAAGCCCTACTGGGACCAAATTTTCTTTTCCTTATTTTCCATTTTTCATGGTCAGGTTTTACTTCTTTCAAGACTCATGATTTATTGTACGAAAATGGAAAAAATTAATTTGATAAGCAATTTCTTGCTGTTCAAAGTGAATTTACTACTTAAACAGAAGGGGTAGAGTTACACATCTTTAAAAATATTGAGTTACATGCGGTAAAAGTTCCCTATTTTGCTTTCACTGTTTAAGTTAGAATTCTGTATCATTAAATCCGTTTTAATACCGTACTTAAGGAACCCTAGATAAAGGATTTTCATTTTGTGTTTTATAATAATTGTTTACCAATAGTTTGATGATTCTTTTATTAAAATTAACGGTAAAATGAGTTCTCTGCAAACGTTTTGTATAGTGGCTATCACTTTGAAATTTGTCTCTACTTGAGCTTGAGGAGATACCATAAGTTATAATTATTAATTTAGAACAAGAGCACCGCCTTGCGGGTGCTGACGCTCATCTGATTTTTTTTTTGTATAATAGAACAAGAGTGCCAGAATGTCACAATATACGCCCGTCACAGCAAATTTATTTACTCTAGCACCTGTATTTGCAGATGTAATTTTAATTTTGTGGTTGTTTAGTAATCATTGTAATTCTTTTGTTTTTCTAAGTGCACAAAAAAAACTCCTTACCAGGTAGAGATACCTTAAAATACACCTAAAATTAGAAAGTAACAACTATGTTGTACCACAGAAAAGTGGTCTTTGTTTTTCCCTATGGTCAATTATAAAAAAGTTACACTATAAGTTATTTATAGTAACAACTAAGGGAAGTTAATCTTTAAAAAAAAAAAAAAAAAAAAAAAAATACAAAAAAATTTTTTTTTAAGTCCACACAAAAATCCTTACCAGGTAGAGATTGGTCAAAATACACCTCAAAATTGGATGTAACATGCATGTTGTACTACAGAAAAGTGGTCTCGATTTTTCCCTACGTCTAGTAATGAAAAAGTTACAATATAAGCTATTTATAGTAACAACAAAGGGAAGTAATTCTAAAGAAGGGAACTGCGCATGACACTTCGTCTCATGATGGTGTATAATTGTGCCAAGTTACATCAAAATCCCTCTATGCATGAAGAAGAAATGCTTCGGAAAGTCATTCTTGTATCTGACCTTTGGCCTCTAAGTGTGACCTTGACCTTAGACCTAGGGACCTGGTTCTTGCGCATGACACTCCGTCTTGTGGTGGTGAATATTTGTGCCAAGTTATATCAAAATCCCTCCATGCATGAAGAAGAAATGCTCTGGACAAAGTTTTCATTCTTGTATCCTTTGACCTCTAAGTGTGACCTTGACCTTAGACCTAGGGACCTGGTTCTTGCGCATGACACTCCGTCTCATGATGATGAACAATTGTGCCAACTTTCATCAAAATCCCTCTATGCATGAAGAAGATATGCTCCGGACAAAGTTTTCATTCTTGTATCCTTTGACCTCTAAGTGTGACCTTGACCTTAGACCTAGGGACCTGGTTCTTGCGCATGACACTCTGTCTCATGATGATAAACAATTGTGCCAACTTTCATCAAAATCCCTCTATGCATGAAGAAGATATGCTCCGGACAAAGTCATACTTGAATTTGACCTTTGACCTCTAAGTGTGACCTTGACCTTAGACCTAGGAACCTGGTTCTTGCGTATGACACTCTGTCTCATGATGGTGAACAACTGTGCCAAGTTTCATCAAAATCCCTCCATGCATGTAGAAGATATGCTCCGGACAAGGTCTGTGGACGCCGCCCGCCCGCCCATCCGCCCGCCAGGGGCGTTCCAATAATACGTCCCGTTTTTCAAAGTCCAAAAAGGGCCATAATTGTTGCAAAAAGCAGGATGGAGTTATGTTTCTTGATGTACATGCAGTCAGCTTATGATGGTGAACAACTGTTGCAAGTTTCAAAGCAATAGCTTGAATAGTTTAGGAGAAAACCTGACCTAAACATAAAACTTAACCAATAAATCTGATATTTTCTAAGTCCAAAAGGGGCCATAAGTCTTGCAAAAAGCAGGACAGAATTATGTTTCTTGCTGTACATGGTCAGCTTATAATAAAGAAGAAGTGTTGCAAGTTTTAAAGCAATAGCTTTGACAGTTTATAAGAAAAGCTGACCTAAACATAAAACTTAACCAAGAAATCTGATTTTCTAAGTCCAAAAGGGGCAATAATTCTTGCAAAATGTAGGATGGAGTTATGTTTCTTGATGTACAGGGTCAGCTTATGATGGTGAACAAGTGTTGCAAGTTTCAAAGCAATAGCTTTGACAGTTTAGGAGAAAAGCTGACCTAAACATAAAACTTAACTAGGCAACACCGATGTCGATCAAGTGATGACAATAACTCATCATTTTTTTTCTAAAAGTCAGATGAGCTAAAAAACGACACGGTAAAAGTTGTTAAAAAATCGCAAAACAGTGCGAAACAAGGTCATCTTGAAGAATATACCAAGCAAAAGCCATTTTGTAAACATTGCTATTACGCCTCTATTACCTTAAGTTCTACTGGCCCTTAAAAGTGGCCACGTCCCCCGCTTTGAACAAATATGGTAAAGGACCTTATAATGAAGACCCATCAAGCAGTTCATGAGAAGAAGTCATTTTAAAGCACTTCTATTTTTTTCTCCAGCAGCCTCTAAAAGGGGCTAAGTCTTTTAAAGGGTTAAGCAAAGGCCTTTATTATAAATTTTAATTTAAAAAAAGAAAATCATATTTCTTTAATCTTTCTTCAAGTTTGAAAGATAATTAAGTTATTCCACTAAAAAGGTAACACGTGACTCATAAAAAAACCTGTTTCATTGTTGGAGTTACCCTTCAGTCGAAAGTAGTGAAATAAATATCTATAAAGGTCAGTCTAAAAGTCATATCCTTTGTAAAAGTTTAATTTCATAACGATTTGCTGACTTCATACCAAACAAAGGTATATATTAAGTAAATTTATTTCAAAATACATGTACAAATGTGACCTTTTGGACATTTTCGCTACAGTATAAGACAGCGCCTGACTACCACATAAAATTTTATCAATTTTCACAAATTGCATTCAAAAATGGCAGACTTTTCATTTTATGAAATGAACAAAGGAGTATAAAAATAATCTATAGTATCTGATAGAGTATCATGCAAATAATAGGCAGAAATCACTCTACAAAGTAATGATCAAACTTTACTTCCTTATTTTCAGAATGTTTCAACAACCTGGTTATATTGAGAATGTGTCACTGAGACTGTCAGAGGTTCTTGCTGATATAGGAGTGGATGAGAGGATTGTTCAGAAAAGAAGAAGAACATGGCTGCTGAGGGAATCTATGAAAACAATATCACTACAACTACGGGATATTAATGGTACTGGATACTACTTAGGCAGTCAGTCTGAGGGAACCACTACACTGGGTCTTAACTCAGACATTGATCAACTTCTCTGTCATAATAACTACATGTATAATGTGATACAAGACTGGGCTGACTGGGAACCTGGTAAACTAAATTACTTGATGATCCAGGATGAGACTGTATCATCTGGGTACTGTCTACTACAACTCCTGAGAGATGATGCTCCTCTTCCTTACAATGATGTACTTGACGGAGATCATTTCAGAGACAGAACAGGAAGAATATTGCTAAAGAACACAATCATGTCAGCAGCAGCAGCTAATGTTTATGAGGGAGGAGTAAGACATGGTCCAGCATATGCAGAACAAGGACAACCTGGGCTTATAGATAATGACATTGTTTGTGCTTTACCCTGTAAATCATGGCCTCTACAAGCTATGCAATGGTTAGATCAGCAAGGTGTAGGTCAGTGGCATTCAGATGAAATGAAGAGATACTGTAGCAAAACTGGATGTTTTGTTGTTGGTGTTGGAAGCAAGGGCAGTGAAAATGAAGAGCTTGAATGGAGAATATCAACATCTCTAGCAGAAAGGTGTTTAATGTTTAATCTTAATATTACACAGATTCGCTGTTATATTTTGATGAAGATGATATTAAAAACCTTCATCAAGCCACACTTTGGAGACACAGTTTCAAGTTTCATGTGTAAAACAGTTCTGTTCCACTGCATTGCAAATACACATTCTAATAACTGGAGAGAAAATAAATTACTTGTTTGTCTATCATTGTGTTTATCTGCCCTGTACAACAGTATTTTGAATGAAAACTGTCCTCATTTTATCATACCTGGAAACAACTTGATGAGAGGACATATTTCCCATGAATCTACACCTTACATGCTTGATATACTGCAGTATATTATAAACAGCAAAGGGAGGGTATTACTGGAGATTAAATGTGATGATCTTGGTGCAAGGATTCAGCTGAAGTTAAGTAATTTGCTCTTTGAGTTTGATATCAAAAAGAGTAACATTATTTCAGGGGATTTATTAGATATCACTGCACAGTCAACTGCTGTGGACATACAGCGCTATCTGACTATAATTACAAACTGTAGTTATAAAGAAGCTATACAAACATTGCTGAAATATATTTTCAAACTAGTCATTATTTCTAAACAATGCCAAGGACTGGACAAAACAGCTAGCAGCCTTCATGTAATATGGCTCTGTACCACCCTGGGATCTATCCTGGCATCTCTCAACATTCAACAGTACCATGCGCTATCAGCAGAAGCTCTCACCTGGATTTTACTAGATCTGAACACAGATGTTGCGTGTAGTAAACTGAAGCTAGCATTCATGTTGTACTGTATAGAAGATTCTCAAAGAACAGAAATTGTTCTTAGAGATATTGAAGCAAACTATGATCTAAACACTGTTGAGCCTGTTTGTAAGTGCCATAATTTCATCCATCAAGTTTCAAGAAAAGGATTCAATGCAATATGTGACAATTATAATGAAGAAGCTATAAAGTACACTATAGCCTTCTGTGTCAAATTTTTGCCATGTGAAATTTATTGTGTTCCCCATGAACTAAGATATGAAATGTTTAGATCTACAGAAGAGGACCTTGCTTTCAGAGGCCGCCATGATGATTGGATGGACTGGGCTGTAGTTGATTCTCTCCCTTACCTCTACTTCCTACAATACAAGAACTACAGCAATATCCAGAGACAGGAAGATAAACAAAGAGCCCTTTCTAACCTTATCAGGACCATTGATCTTGAACCAAACCTTGGACACAGGGAAACAGCCCTGAATCTACTGGGACAGTGTATGGAACAAGAGGGCCGGGCTAGAGATGCTTTATGTTGTTATTTATCATCCTTAAATCTAAGGGAGAGAAACAATGCTGCCAAGTTCCATATCTGTAGACTGCTGTCTACTTTGGTTAATGCCCATTAGTTTAAAATGAACAAATAAGTTATTTGACCAGTAAGTGTAGAATATCAATTCATTGAAGATTTATGTATATTGGTACATGTGATGTTTCTAAAAGTTTTAATGAAATGACTGTGACTCACTATGTGATAAAAAGGAAATTAAGAACTTCTGTTTAAATACCGCGCATTATGCGAAAAGACAAATATCACAGTCAAATTCATTTGGAAAGGCTGGACTGTATATATAATTGTGCTTGAAAGTTTGATTTGATTAATTACAACTGGCAAATATCTGTAATCATTTTATCTGCTGCTGACTTCATTTAAAAATAAGTATAGCCTTTGTTTTCAGAAGGTAGTTAAACAATATACTTATCAAAGCCTATGGATAAGAGCTGTAACATGTCAGCAATACCTCACTATTCAAAACACTTGTCACTAAAACACAAGGGGCATGATGGCCCTATATCACTCACGAGAGTTGGTTTGGCCGACTGACCTAATTGACCCCACATGACCCACATGACTTAACAAGAGGGCCATAAAGGCCCTGTATCGCTCACCTGACCTATTGACCTAAAGATCATCAAGATTAACATTCTGACCAAGTTTCATAAAGATATGGTCATAAATGTGATCTCTAAAGTGTTAACAAGCTTTTCCTTTGATTTGATCTTGTAACCTAGTTTTTGACCCCACCTGACCCAGATCTGAACTTGACCTATAGATCATCAAGATCAACATTCTGACCAAGTTGCATTAAGATATGGTCATCAATGTGGCCTCTACAGTGTTAACTAGCTTTTCCTTTGATTTGACCTGGTGACCTTGTTTTTGATCCTACATGATCCAGATTCAACCTGGACCTTGAGACCATCAAGATTAACACTCTGACCAAAATTAATGAATATACAGGCATAAATGTTGCCTCTACAGTGTTAAAAAGCTTTTCCCTTAATTTGACCAGGTGACCTAGTTTTTGACCCCAGATGACCCAATATTAAACTTGTCCAAGATTTTATTGAAAGTAATATTCTGACCAAGTTTCATTAAGACTGGGCAGAAATTATGACCTCTAGAGTGTTAACAAGCTTTTCCTTTGATTTAACCTGGTGACCTAGTTTTTTACCCCAGATGACCCTATATCAAATTTGTCCAAGATTTTACTGAGAGTAACATTCTGACCAAGTTTCATTAAGATTGGGCCAAAATTGTGACCTCTAGAGTGTTAACAAGCTTTTCCTTTGATTTTTGACCTGGTGACCTAGTTTTTGACCCCATATGACCCAATATCAAACTCGTCCAAGATTTCATTGAGAGTAATATTCTGACCAAGTTTCATAAAGATTGGGCCAAAATTGTGACCTCTAGAGTGTTAACAAGCTTTTCCTTTGATTTGACCTGGTGACCTAGTTTTTCATCCCAGATGACCCAATATCGAACTCATCCAAGATTTTATTGAGGGTAACATTCTGACCAAGTTTCATCAAGATTGGGCCAAAATTGTGACCTCTAGAGTGTTAACAGTCAAATTGTTGATGCCGACGGACGACTGACACAGGGCGATCACAAAAGCTCACCTTGAGCACTTTGTGCTCACCTGTAAAAAAACACCTCAAAATTGGATGTAACATGCATGTTGTCCTTTAGAAAAGTGGCCTCTATTTTTCCCTATGGGCATTGATAAAAACAAGAGGACCATGAAGGCCCTGTATCGCTCACCTGACCTACTGAACTATTGACCTAAAGATTATCAAGATCCACATTCTGACCAAGTTCCATTAAGACACGGTCATAAATGTAACCGCTAAAGTGTTAATTCGCTTTTCCTTTGATTTGACCCGGTAACCTTATTTTTGACCCAACATGACCCAGATTCAAACTTGACCTAAAGATCATCAAGATTAACATTCTGATTAAGTTTCAGGAAGATACAGTCATAAATGTGGCCTCTAGAGTGTTAACAAGCTTTTCCTTTGATTTGACCTAGTGACCTAGTTTTTGACCCCCACCTGACCCAGATTTAAACCTGACCTATAGATCATCAAGATTAACATTCTGACCAAGTTTCATTTAGATAAATGTGGCCTCTAGAGTGTTAACTAGCTTTTCCTTTGATTTGACCTTGTGACCTAGTTTTTTATGCTACGTGACCCAGATTCAAACTGGATCTCAAGAACATCAAGATTAACATTCTGACCAAGTTAATGACCTACTTTTTCACCCCCACCTGACCAAGATTTAAACTTGACCTATAGATCAAGATTAACATTCTGACCAAGTTTCATTAAGATATGGTCATAAATGTGGCCACTACAGTGTTAACAAGCTTTTCCTCTGATTTGACCTGGTGACCTAGTTTTTGACCCCAGATGACCCAATATCAAACTCATCCAAGATTTTATTGAAGGTAACATTCTGATCAAGTTTCATTAAGAATGGGCCAAAATTGTGACCTCTACAGTGTTCTCAAGCTTTTCCTTTGATTTAACCTGGTGGCCTAGTTTTTGACCCAACCTGATCCAGATTTGAACTTGACCTATAAAACATCAAAATTAACATTCTCACCAAATTTCATTAAGATTGGGCGAAAATTGTGACCTCTAGAGTGTTAACACGCTTTTCCTTTGATTTAACCTTGTGACCTAGTCTTTGATCCCACCTGACCCAGATTTGAACTTGACCTATGGATCATCAAGATTAACATTCTGACCAAGTTTCATTTAGATATGGTCATAAATGTGGCCTCGAGTGTTAACTAGCTTTTCCTTTGATCTGACCTGGTGACCTAGTTTTTCACTCTACGTGACCCAGATTCAATCTGGACCTTGAGATCATTAAGATTAACATAAATGTAGCCGCTAAAGTGTTAACTAGATTTTCCTTTGATTTGACCCAGTGACCTTATTTTTGACCCCACATGACCCAGATTCAAACTTGACCTAAAGATCATCAAGATTAACATTCTGATTAAGTTTCAGGAAGATACAGTCATAAATGTGGCCTCTAGAGTGTTAACAAGCATTTCCTTTGATTTGACCTAGTGACCTAGTTTTTGACCCCCACCTGACCCAGATTTAAACCTGACCTATAGATCATCAAGATTGACATTCTGACCAAGTTTCATTTAGATATGGTCATAAATGTGGCCTCTAGAGTGTTAACTAGCTTTTCCTTTGATTTGACCTGGTGACCTAGTTTTTGACGCTACACAGGCTTTCAAGTGACCTTTGATGAAAAAGTAGGAGAAAAGTAGGAAAAAAGTAGGAATCTGATGATAAATAGTAGGAACTTATGAGAACAAACTCGCCAGTTTTAGAACAAAAGCATCACTGGCGAAGTGGGGTCTCTCCCTGAATGTTTTTGATATAATGTCTATGTTCTGAAGTACTGGCAGGGTACTCCCCTCCTTTTAGGTGTGGGGTTTTGGGTCAGATGGCTGTCCCCCTTGAAAATATTGAAAAACAGGTATGAAATGGTGGGGCTCTGGTGCATTTTTTGGTCTAAATTTTGAGGTATTGGTTGAGGTATCCCAGTTGTTTTAGTGGGGGCCAGGGGGCTCTCTCTCCACCCCCCCCCCCCCTTGGAAAATTTTGAAATACAGGTATGAAATGGTGGGCTCTGGATGCATTCTTTGGTCCAAATTTTGAGGTAGGAAACAAGTATCCCATTCATTTTAGGGGTTCAGGGGGGCTCTCTCCCAGGTAAATTGTGAAATACAGGTATAATATGGTAGGCCCTGGTGCATTTTTGAGTCTAAATTTTGAGGTATGGGAGGAGGTATCCCAGTCATTCTAGAGAGGTCAGGGGGTTCTCCCCCTGGAAAATTTTGAAATACAGGTATGAAATGGTGGGCTCTGGTGCATTTTTTGGTCTTAATTTTGAGGTACTGGGAGGGGTACTTTCCTAATTTTAGTGGGGTCAGTGTGTCCTCCCCCTGGAAAATTTTGAAATACATGTATGAAATGGAGGCCTCTGGTGCACTTTTCGGTCTAAATTTTAAGAAAACGTTAATCCTTAGCCAAAATAGTTTGGTGCAACACTGATGAGTATATGTCATTTCTCAGCAAACTGGGTGAAGGGAGGGGGTGGGGGCATGGGCACCCTCTTCTTTCCAGCCCTGGATCTGGGCCTGAATCTTGTACATTTACTCACAAATACACAGCAGCACAATATATAAGGTTTTTCTATTTTCATGATGCTTTGGGGTCCCTATTACACATAGCTACCTGCAACCTCTTATGCTCCAATATTCAACTCACATAATGAACTGTCAGCAGGTTTCTGCATGCATAAGAGGTCACAAGCAGCATATCACAGGTCTCTAGAGCCTCACCAGTACACCATCAGTCCTTACATTATGTAACAAAATTCATTATACAAATTGACTAACAACATTAATTTTGTTAACATACTTTTTCTTCTTTAGAAAGAGTTTTTTTCAAAAAAAAAGTAGGAAAAAAGTAGGAACAGACCTAAAAAGTAGGAAAAAGTAGGACTACTTAAAAGCCTGCGCTACGTGACCCAGATTCAAACTGGACCTCGAGATCATCAAGATTAACATTCTGACCAAGTTAATGACCTAGTTTTTGACCCCTACCTGACCAAGATTTAAACTTAACCTATAGATCAAGATTAACATTCTGACCAAGTTTCATTAAGATATAGTCATAAATGTGGCCACTACAGTGTTAACAAGCTTTTCCTCTGATTTGACCTGCAAAGATTAACATTCTGACCAAGGTTCATGAAGATATAGTCATAAATGTGACCTCTACAGTGTTAACAAGCTTTTCCTTTGATTTGACCTGGTGACCTAGTTTTTGACCTCAGATGACCCAATATCGAAATCGTCCAAGATTTTATTTTATTGAGGGTAACATTCTGACCATGTTTCATTAAGATTGGACCAAAACTGTGACCTCTAGTGTGTTAACAAGCTTTTCCTTTGATTTAACGTGGTGACCTAGTTTTTGACCCCACCTCACCCTGATTTGAACTTGACCTATGGATCATCAAAATTAACATTCTGACAAAGTTTCATTAAGATATGGTCATAAATGTGGCCTCTATAGTGTTAACTAGCTTTTCCTTTGATTTGACCTAGTGACCTAGTTTTTGATCCTATATGACCCAGATTCAAATTGGATCTTGAGATCATCAAGAGTAACATTCTGACCAAGTTTCATAAAGATATATTCTTAAATGCGACCTCTACAGTGTTAACAAGCGTTTCCTTTCATTTGACCTGGTGACCTAGTTTTTCATCCCAGATGACCCAATATCGAACTCATCCAAGATTTTATTGAGGGTAACATTCTGACCAAGTTTCATTAAGATTGGACCAAAACTGTGACCTCTAGAGTGTTAACAAGCTTTTCCTTTGATTTGACCTGGTGACCTAGTTTTTGACCCAGATGACCCAATATCGAAATCGTCCAAGATTTTATTGAGGGTAACATTCTGACCAAGTTTCATTAAGATTAGGTCAAAATTGTGACCTCTAGCATGTTAACAGTCAAATTGTTGACAACGGATGAACGGACGGACGATGATGAACGACCGACACAGGGCGATCACAAAAGCTCACCTTGAGTACTTTGTGCCCAGGTGAGCTGAAAAGTTACAATATAATCTATTCATAGTAAAACAAAGGGACATAATTCTAACAAGAGGGCCATGAAGGCCCTGTATCGCTCACCTGACCTACTGAACCAAAGATCATCAAGATTAACATTCTGACCAAGTTTCATTAAGATATGGTTATAAATGTGTCCTCTAGAGTGTTAACTACTTTTTCCTTTAATTTGACCTAGTGACCTAGTTTTTGACCCCACATGACCCAGATTCGATCTTGACCTAAAGAACATCAAGATTAACAATCTGACCAACATTCATGAAGATACAGTCGTAAATGTGGCTCTAGATTGTTAACAAGCTTTACCTTTGATTTGACCTGGTGACCTACTTTTTGACCCCACCTGACCCAGATTGAAATTTCACCTAAACCCCTTCAAGATTAACATTCTGACCAAGTTTCATTAAGATATGGTCATAAATGTGGCCTCTAGAATGTTAAGTAGCTTTTCCTTTGATTTGACCTGGTGACCTAGTTTTTGACCCCACCTGACCCAGATTCGAACATGACCTACAGATCATCAAGATTAACATTCTGACCAAGTTTCATTAAGATATGGTCATAAATGTGGCTTCTAGAGTGTCAACTAGCTTTTCCTTTGATTTGACCTGGTGACCTAGTTTTTGACCCCACCTGATCCAGATTCGAACATGACCTACAGATCATCAAGGTTAACATCCTGATAGAGTTTCATGAAGATACAGTCACAAATTTGGCCTCTAGAGTGTAAACAAGCTTTTCCTTTGATTTGACCTGGTGACCTAGCTTTTGAACCCACATGACCCAGATTCGAACTTGACCTAATGATCATCAAGATTAACATTCTGACCAAGTTTCATGAAGATATATTCATAAATGTGGCCTCTAGAATGTTAACAAGCTTTTCCTTAGATTTGACCTGGTGACCTAGTTTTTGACCCCAGATGACCCAATATCGAACTCATGCAAGATTTTATTGAGGGTAACATTCTGACCAAGTTTCATTCAGATTACGCCAACATTGTGACCTCTAGAGTGTTAACAGTCAAATTGTTGACGATGACAGACGATGAAGATATATTCATAAATGTGGCCTCTAGAGTGTTAACAAGCTTTCCCTTAGATTTAACCTGGTGACCTAGTTTTTGACCCCAGATGACCCAATATCGAACTCGTCCACGATTTTATTGAGAGTAACATTCTAACCAAGTTTCATTAAGATTGGACCAAAATTGTGACCTCTAGAGTGTTAACAAGCTTTTCCTTTGATTTCACCTGGTGACCTAGTTTTTGAACCCAGATGACCCAATATCGAACTCTTCAAGATTTTATTGAGGGTAACATTCTGACCAAGTTTCATTCAGATTGGGCCAAAATTGTGACCTCTAGAGTGTTAACAGTCAAATTGTTGACGACGACGGACGGACGACTGACGAAAGGATGACGACGGACACAGGGCGATCACAAAAGCTCACCTTGAGCACTTCGTGCTCAGGTGAGCTAAAAATGAGGGTGCCTCATGGTGGTGAACAACTGAGCCATGTTACATCAAAATCTCTATATGCATGAAGAAGAAATACTCCAGACAAAGCCATTCTTGAATTTGACCTTTGACCTCTAAGTGTGACCTTGACCTTAGATCTAGGGACCAGGTCTTTATACAAGACAATCCAGCATGGTGGTGAACATTTGTGCCAAGTTACATCAAAATTCCTCCATGCAAGAAGAAGAAATGCTCCTGAGAAAGTCATTCTTGTATCTGACATTTGGCATTCAAGTGTGACCTTGACCTTAGACTTACGGACCTGATTCTTGCGCACAACATTCCGTCTTATAGTGGTTAACACTTGTGCCAAGTAATATTAAAATCCCTTTAAGGATTGTTGAGTTACTGACAGGACAGTAAAAAAGTCCTTTTCAGCTAAGCTCCCGGGTTTTGTGCATGACCAGGGCCTCCTCTGCTATTTGCCAATGTAGCCAAATGCTATGACTTCGAAGAACTGGCCATAGATCATTCCCTCCATCCGTTCATCACACTTCATTTCCAATAACTGGAGAACCATTTTATGAAGAACCTTTAAACTTAACAGATGGAAGGGCTTATGGAGTAGACGGCCACTGTTGTTTTAGGAGTCACTCCTCCATCAAAGGTCAAAGTCACAGGGGCCTGAACATGGAAAACCATTTCCGATCAATAACTTGAGAACCACCTGACCGAGAATGTTGTAACTTCATAGGATGATTGGTTATGCAGAGTAGATGACCTATATCAATTTTAGGGTCTCTGTTAAAGTTCAAGGTCACAGGAGCCAGGTCATGGAAAACCATTTCAGATAAATATCATGAGAACCACTTGACCCTGACTGCTGAAACTTCCTAGGATGACTGGATATGCAGAGTAGATGACCCTATTGAGTTTGTGCGACCCCTATTGACCTCTTGCCTATACAACTATGCACTGGGGGAGACATGTGCTTTTTTACAAAAGCATCTTCTAGTTGAAACATGGCTACAAGAATTTTATTAAAATGTGTACAAATTTCAGCAATTCAGCTTCAAATTGGCAATTTCTCTCAAAAAGTGACTACAAGTTCCTCAGGCCCAGGGGAGGCCCTGCATGACATGTTGTCTCATCCAGGGGAATATTTGTGCAAACTTATATTTAAATCTTGTTTTTCATGACAAAGTTATAGACCGGACAAGAAAAAATCCTATTGACTTTTGAAATGTGACCTTGACCTTTAAGCTAGGGTTCTGGGTGTTGTGCATGACATGTCCTCTCATCAAGGGGTACAGTTATGCCAAGTAATATTAAATTCCCTTGATTGATGACAGAATTCTGGACTGGACAGGAAACAACCATACTGACATTTGACCCTCAATTGTGACCTTGAAAAAATCCTACTGACTTTTGAAGTGTGACCTTTACCTTGACATAGGGTTCCGATTTTGCCCATGACACATTGTCTCATTATGGGAAACATTTGTGCCAAGTAATATTACAAATACCTTCATAGGTGGTACATGTTTGGACCAGACAGGAAAAATGCCCTGTTGACCTTTGACCTCCAATTATGATCTTGACCTTTGAGCCAGGGGTTTGGGATTTGCCCATGATATGCTGTCTCATCATGGGGAACATTTGTGCCAAGAGATATTAAAATCCAAGATCGTGTGCAAAACTGTACATGTCATCCAAATTTCAAGGCTGTTTCTTAAAAAAAAAAAACACAATCAAGTCAGTAGGTCAATGTCACAGTTAGGTGACCCCTAATCAGTTGGGGTCATCAGGTAATTATAATTAAACAGTCTAGAAAATATGATCTGATAATCTTTAGGTATTTTTTCCTATACAACTCATACAATAAGTGTCCCCTGGGGTGGGGCCTCTTTTAACCCCAGGGGCATAATTTGAAATTCATGTTAGAGGTCCACGACACAATGCTCATGATACCAAATATCAAAGGCCTTGAACTTCCAGACAAAAGATGTTTTAATTTTTTTCCTATATAAGTCTATGTAGCATTTAAGACCCCCTGGATGTGGCCTCTTTTCAACTCAGGGACATAATTTGAATACTCTTGTTAGAAGACATCTAGGCAATGCAACATACCAAATATCAAAAGCCTAGGCCTTGCAGTTTCAGGCAAGCAGATTTTTTAAGTTCTTTCCTATTTAAGTCTATGTAAAATAGAGAAAAGTAGAAACTTCACAGGTCGCTCAACACGACAAGAACGAAAATGTTGCGGGCTCGGTTTGATTGAGCCTATTCATGGACGGTAGTGGAAATGCATGCTACCGTCCACACCCTCTAGCCCCAGGTTGAGCAGAACTCAACATTTACACATTAAAAGTACAAAAAGCAATTTAGAGGCATCCGCAGATGTATTCAAACGGCGGTGAACATGGAACCTTCAATGATACACTTGTTGAGGCATGTAATTCCATGAAGAGCGGCGTTTGGTCCCCAGATAAAGTAAAGGGTTTGCCCCAAACGAGAAAACAATGGGCAGAACTAAACAAACTGGAATTTAGGAAGGGGATCTGAGGTTATAGAGCCTGCGTATCACAGGAACTGTCAAAAGACAAATTTAAAAAGCAGGCACCATATCCAAGGGGTGATTAAACAATACCCAAGGCTATGAAAGTGGGATTATTGGAACCACCCAGGCCGAAATGGTCATGTTGAGAAACTAAACAGTACCAAAACTTGGGACATACGGGACGTTGCCTCTTTTCAATCCCTGGGTAATAATTTCAACAAGAGGACAATGATGGTCCTGAATCGCTCATCTGTCCCCACGTGACCCAGTTTTGAACTGAGTATGACGTCGTTTTTTTTCTATTATTTGACATAGTGACCTAGTTTTTGAGCTCATGTGACCCAGTTTTGAACTTGACCTAGATATCATCAAGATAAAAATTCTGACCAATTTCATGAAGATCCATTGAAAAATATGACCTCTAGAGAGGTAACAAGGTTTTTCTATTATTTGACCTAATGACCTAGTTTTTGAAAGCGCGAGAACCAGTTTTGAACTTGACCTAGAAATCATCAAGGTGAACATTCTCACCAAATGTCATGAAGATCTCATGAAAAATGTAGCCTCTAGAGAGGTCACAAGGTTTTTCAATTATTTGACCTAATGACGTAGTTTTTGACTGCACGTGACCCAGTTTTGAGCTTTACCTAGATATCATCAAGGTGAACATTCAGACCAATTTTCATGAAGACCCATTAAAAAATATGGCCTCTAGAGAGGTCAAAAGGTTTTTCTATTTTTAGATCTACTGACCTAGTTTTTGACTGCAGTTGACCCAGTTTCAAACTTGACCTAGATATCATCAAGATGAACATTCAGACTAATTTTCATACAGATCCCATGAAAAATATGGCCTCTAGAGAGGTCACAAGGTTTTTTTATTATTTGACCTACTGACCTCGTTTTTGACGGCACGTGACCAGGTTTCGAACCTGACCTAGATATCATCAAGTTGAACATTAGGACCAATTTTCATGAAGATCCATTCAAAAGTATGGCCTCTAGAGAGGTCACAAGGTTTTTCTATTTTTAGACCTACGGACCTAGTTTTTGACCGCACGTGACCCAGTTTCGAACTTGACCTAGATATCATCAAGGTGAACATTCTGACCAATTTTCATAAAGACCCCATGAAAAATGTGACCTCTAGAGTGGTCACAAGCAAAAGTTTATGCACGGACGCTGCGCGATCACAAAAGCTCACCTCACTTTGTGACAGGTGAGCTAAAAAATATTCATAGAGAATCATTAGAATTTTTTCAAAAGCCAAATATCAAGGCTCTATGCCTTGCGGTTTTGGAAAAGAAGATTTTTAAAGTTTTTCCTTTGCTTGCATGGCAACCAAATGTCAGTGAAGAATTCAATTCTTTGAATTATTTTGAAAGGGAGCCCCTCAAGGATCATTCCTGTAAGTTTAATGTAAATCTGCCCAGTGGTTTTCAAGAAGATCTTTTTAGAAAATGTTGATGCACGAATGATACATCACGCATGACCGATAACACACCACAGACGACAGACACTGGGCAGTCACAATAGCTCACCACAAGCCTTTGTCTCAGGTGAGCTAAAACAAGAGGACCATGATGGTCTTGAATCGCTCACCTGTCCCCACATGACCCAATTTTCATGAAGATCCATTGAAAAATATGGCCTCTAGAGAGGTCACAAGGTTTTTCTATTATTTGACCTAATGACCTAGTTTTTAAAGGCACATGACCCACTTTTGAACTTGACCTAGATATCATCAAGATGAACATTCTCACCAATTTTCATGAAGATCTCATGAAGAGTATGGCTTCTAGAGAGGTCACAAGGTTTTTCTACTGACCTAGTTTTGACCACACGTGACCCAGTTTCAAACTTTATCTAGATATCATCAAGGTGAACATTCAGACCAATTCTCATGAAGATCCATTGAAAAATATGGCCTCTAGAGTGGTCAAAATGCTTTTCTATTTTTAGACCTACTGACCTAGCTTTTTACCGCAATTGACCCAGTTTTGAACTTGACCTAGATATCATCAAGATGAACATTCAGACAAACTTTCATACAAATCCCATGAAAAATATGGTCTCTAGAGAGGTCACAAGGTTTTTTTTATTATTTGACCTACTGACCTAGTTTTTGAGGGCACGTGACCCAGTTTGGAACCTGACCTAGATATCATCAAGTTGAACATTCTGACCAATTTTCATGAAGATCCATTGAAAAGTATGGCCTCTAGAGAGGTCACAAGGTTTTTCTTTTTTTAGACCTACTGACCTAGTTTTTGACCGCAGTTGACCTAGTTTCGAACCTAACCTAGATATCATCAAGATGAACATTCAGACCAACTTTCATACAGATCCCATGAAAAATATGGCCTCTAGAGAGGTCTCAAGGTTTTTTTATTATTTGACCTACTGACCTAGTTTTTGAAGGCACGTGACCCAGTTTCGAACTTGACCTAGATATCATCAAGTTGAACATTCTGACCAATTTTCATGAAGATCCATTGAAAAGTATGGCCTCTAGAGAGGTCACAAGGTTTTTCTATTTTTAGACCTACTGACCTAGTTTTGGACCGCACGTGACCCAGTTTCAAACTTGACCTAGATATTATCAAGATGAACATTCTGACCAACTTTCATAAAGATC